>NW_007251146.1:280882-348130 GCF_000164805.1 Carlito syrichta | reverse complement strand
CGCCGGGTGCCCTCCCTCCCCCTGCCTGCCTCTCCAGCCCTCAGGACTCAGTGCCACTCCCTGAGGAAGCCATCCCTGGCAATGACATCCTCAAGGGCCAGGCCCTGTGCCGGGACTTTGAACTCCAGGGTTTCACTGAGTCCTTGCGTGGCAGATGGAGGGATGGCCCCAAATGTCCGCCCCTCCCTGTGTCCACACCTTTAGCCGTGTGTCTTCATGGCTGCTCCCGTGAAGAGATGGCGTGGATCCCCAGTCCCTGCCCAGGGTTCGGGCATGTGTCTGCCCATGTGGCCCATGCAGAGCCAGTCAGGCACTTGTGCTATTGGGCCTTCTCCCCTATGCCCATCACATCGTGAGTGGGACGTGCCCGAGCTGGCCCCTTAGTCCCAGGGGTGGATAAGAGTCCCAGGTAAAGTTGTGGTTTTAAGCAGCTGAGTTTGGAGTGTTGGTTACTGTCCTAGGTCATTCAGGCTGCTATGACAGAATACCATACAAATGAGTCATTTATAAGCCATGGAGATTGATTTTTCACAGTTTTGCAGGCTGGAAGCCCAAGATCAAGGTGCTGGCAGATATAGTGTCTGCTGAGGCCCGCTTTCCAGTTCAAGGATGGTGGAAGGGGCTGGGGTCTCTCAGACCTCTTGTATGATGGCACCGGTTCCTTCAGTCAGGGAGGCCTCACTGAGGAGGTAACAATGGAGCTGGGACCTGGAAGAGGAAAAGAGCCAGGCCTGAGACCATCTGGAGAAGGGCATTCCTGGCAGAGGGACAAGTAGGTGCAAATGCCCTGAGGTGGAGAGAGTCTGATGACAGCACATCTGTTCATAGCTGAATATTGTAAGCCCACTGCCAAGACCTACTGCTCAGAGGAAGCAAAGTTTCCTTTCAAACAACTACTGCCCATGGACAAAGTACCTTGTCACCCTTGAGCTCCGATGGAGGTATACAAAGAGATGAATACTGTTTTCGTGCCAGCTGACACATTATCTATTATCTAGCCCAGGAACTCAGGAGTAATGTTGACTTTCAAGTCTTATTGCTTAAGAAACACATTTTGAGGTTAGGATCGGTGGCTCAGCCTGTAATTCCAGCACTTTGGGAGGCCAAGGCAAGTGGATTGCCTGAGCCCGTGAGTTCGAGACCAGCCTGGGTAACTTGGCAAGAACTCGTCTCTACAATAAATCAAAAATTAGCCGGGTGTGGTAGCACACACCTGTAGTTCTGGCTATTTGGAAGACGGAGGGGGAAGGATCACCTTAGCCCAGCAGGTCCTCACCGAGGTGGCTGTAAGCATGCCACTGCCCTCCAGCCTGGGCGACAGAGTGAGACTCCAACTCAGAAAGAAAGAAAGCATTTTGTAAGGCTATAGCTGCTATAGATTCCTCTGATGGACTTGGGCAAAGTCAATTGAAAATCTTCTGGGCCGGTTGTGGTGGCTCACGCCTATAATCCCAGCACTTTGGGAGGCTGAGGTGAGGGGATTGCCTGAGCCTGCAGGTTCGAGACCCACCCGAGCAACTTGGCAAGATCTCGTCTCTACAATAACTCAAAAATTAGCTGGGCGTGTTAGCGCACGCCTGTAGTTCCGGATACTTGGAAGGCTGGGACGGAAGGATCGTCGGAGCCCAGTAGGTCGACACTGAGGTGGCTATGAGTGTGCCACTGCACTCCAGCCTGGGCGACAGAGTGAGACTCCAACTCAGAAAGAAAGAAAGCATTTTGTAAGGCTATAGCTGCTATAGATTCCTCTGATGGACTTGGGCAAAGTCAATTGAAAATCTTCTGGGCCGGTTGTGGTGGCTCACGCCTATAATCCCAGCACTTTGGGAGGCTGAGGTGAGGGGATTGCCTGAGCCTGCAGGTTCGAGACCCACCCGAGCAACTTGGCAAGATCTCGTCTCTACAATAACTCAAAAATTAGCTGGGCGTGTTAGCGCACGCCTGTAGTTCCGGATACTTGGAAGGCTGGGACGGAAGGATCGTCGGAGCCCAGTAGGTCGACACTGAGGTGGCTATGAGTGTGCCACTGCACTCCAGCCTGGGCGACAGAGTGAGACTCCAACTCAGAAAGAAAGAAAGCATTTTGTAAGGCTATAGCTGCTATAGATTCCTCTGATGGACTTGGGCAAAGTCAATTGAAAATCTTCTGGGCCGGTTGTGGTGGCTCACGCCTATAATCCCAGCACTTTGGGAGGCTGAGGTGAGGGGATTGCCTGAGCCTGCAGGTTCGAGACCCACCCGAGCAACTTGGCAAGATCTCGTCTCTACAATAACTCAAAAATTAGCTGGGCGTGTTAGCGCACGCCTGTAGTTCCGGATACTTGGAAGGCTGGGACGGAAGGATCGTCGGAGCCCAGTAGGTCGACACTGAGGTGGCTATGAGTGTGCCACTGCACTCCAGCCTGGGCGACAGAGTGAGACTCCAACTCAGAAAGAAAGAAAGCATTTTGTAAGGCTATAGCTGCTATAGATTCCTCTGATGGACTTGGGCAAAGTCAATTGAAAATCTTCTGGGCCGGTTGTGGTGGCTCACGCCTATAATCCCAGCACTTTGGGAGGCTGAGGTGAGGGGATTGCCTGAGCCTGCAGGTTCGAGACCCACCCGAGCAACTTGGCAAGATCTCGTCTCTACAATAACTCAAAAATTAGCTGGGCGTGTTAGCGCACGCCTGTAGTTCCGGATACTTGGAAGGCTGGGACGGAAGGATCGTCGGAGCCCAGTAGGTCGACACTGAGGTGGCTATGAGTGTGCCACTGCACTCCAGCCTGGGCAACAAAGTGAGACTCCAATCAAAAAAAAAAAAGAAGGAAAGAAAATCTTCTGGAAAGGATTTTCCATTCTAGATGCCATTAAGAACATTTGTGATTCATGGGAGGAGGTTGAAATACCAACAATCCCAGGATTCTGGAGGAAGTGGACTCCAACTCTCACAGTGGCTGACTTTGAGGGGCTCGAGGCTTGATGGAGGAAGTCACTGCAGATGGCACAGAAAGACAGAGAAGTTGAGTTGGACACGGAACTTGAATGAGTGACTAACTTGCTGTAGCCCCAGGGTGTAACCCGGATGAGGAGGAGCTGCTTCCCAGGGACCAGCAAAGATTGGGTTTCTTAAGATGGAACCGACTCCTGGTGAAGATGCTGTGAACACTATTGACATGACCACAGAGGATTTCGAATAGTGTGTAAACTTGGTTAACAAGACAGCAGCGGCCAGGCTCAGTGGTTCAGCCTGTCATCCCAGCACTTTGGGAGGCCAAGGTTAGCAGATTGCCTGAGCCCACGGGTTCCAGACCAGCCCAGGCAACTTGGCAACACCTCGTCTCTACCATAAATAAAAAATTAGGCAGGCATGGGAGTGCGCATCTGTAGTTGCAGCTACTTGGAAGGCTGAGGTAGAAGGATCACCGGAGCCCAGCAGGTAGAGGCTGGGGTGGCCGTGAGCGTGCCACTGCCCTCCAGCCTGGACAATGGAGTGAGACTCCAACTCAAAAAAAAAAAAAGAAAGAAAGAAAAGAAAAGCAGCAAACAGCAGCAGGGTTTGAGAGGATTCACTTCCATTTTGAAGGAGGTTCTGCTGTGGGTAAAATGCCACCAAACAGCTTTGCACGCTACAGAATAATCTCCCACACAAGGAAGAGTTCCTCAAGGCAGTACACTTCACTATCATCTTATTTTAAGAAATGGCCACCGCCACCTTGGCCTTCAGCTGCCGCCACCCTGACCAGCCAGCACCACCAACGTCAAGGCGAGAGTTTCCACCCGCAGAACATCGACTACTTGCTAAGGGCTCAGACCATAGCATTTTTTTTTTTAGCAACAAAGCATTTTTTTTCATTAAGGCCCTTGTATTGTTTTTCAGACATGATGCTGTTGCACACTTGGTAGACCACAGTGTAGGGTAAACATGACTTTCACGCACTGGGAAGCAAGCAGATCCTGCGTCTCACTTCATGGCATATTCGCTTTATTGTGGTGGTCTGAAACGGAGCCCACCCTATCTCTAAGGCAGGCCTAAGGATGTAGAAGAAAACCCAGCAAGAGCTTTGCGAATATTTGCCATTGGGTTGTCACTGTTGTTTCTTATTCTGGGAAGTCCTTTGGACGTAATCCCCGGGAGACTACAGCACGGTGTTGGAATGTGACCTTGGGTTCAAATTCTGCCTCAGCCATGTACCAGCCACAGAACACTGGACACTTTAGCTAAATGCCCAGGCCTCAGGTTTTTTCTCCTATAAGATGGACCTGATGGTGGCAGTACCAACCTCATGGGGTGGCTGCAAACGGTAAGTGGAGGAATCTAGTGGAGGAATTCAGGCAGAGCCAGTGCCTGGAAAATGGCAGACAGCAAGCATGGGCTGTTCGCAGGAACGGTCACCAGCATGAGCTTCTGATCCCCCAAGTGGGTCCCAACAACCCACGCAAAATGCCAGCAATGTTGCCAACACAGGGAAGGCCCACCCACGACCCAGCAAGAGCTGCGCCCCAGGGGTTAGAACCTGAAACGTGGGGCACTGGGGCAGAGGGTGTCAGACTGTGGCTGCAGGCCTTAGGATGTGGTCGAAAGAAGCCTGCTTCCTACCCACGGTTTGCTCTGACACGAGACCAACCCGCTGCACCAAGTCAGAGAGGGCGAGGGACGGCCCACGGAGAAGACCCACAAAAGGTGAGGGCCATTTCCCACCAAATCCCAGTCACGCATCCGAGCAGGGCCTGGGGCTACCGGGATCTGCCCCCTCACTCCCACTCAGCCCCCACCTCTGCTTGGAGAAGAAAAAAAAAATCCTTGGACGGGATCCATCTCGAACTCACTTGCTGTGTCTGAGGTCCAGACACACGCTGTTTAGACAGCCTGTTTCGGTGGGTGGTCAGGTCGGGAGACCCCAGTGCAGAGTTTACAGAAGGCCCTGGCACAAATGAACTGTTGACGACCAACTGGAAGGGCTCAGTGAAATCACAACATGTAAAATATGAAAAGGGGGCCCTTTTCCATGGGGGGGAGAGAAAAAAAAAAGGACAGAAGGGCCCGTTTGGAAGGAATTCAGGCAACCACAACAAGGCCACGCACAGAAGTCTTACCATCAAACACATGCACCCCCCACCTCCCCCCGCCTCGCCAACACACGGATTTTTGGGTTTTTTTTTTTAATTTCATAGATTTAAATAGTCTTTCTGCATCAAATACAAGAAACAGACCGATATTTTCTCATCTCCTGTTACGTGGCGGGCTAATATTTGGTCATTTACGCTCCATTGGTGACCATTGCTGGGAGAACACGGCCCCTTTCCAGCTTGGTGGCCGCCCACCCCTGCCGCCCACGCACAGCCCAGCCAGCACAGCCTGCTGCTCTGGTTTGGGAACAAAGGCTTGAGGAGTGTGGGGCTCAGACCATCTGATCAACAAGCACAGCCTGCAACAGCGACATTGGACTGAGGATATGACAAAAACCTCTGTGTACCTAATGCCAATCAAGTTGGGATAGTCCCCATCAAGAGAATGGGGTGCACCACTCCATCATGGTCTCGAGTCTGGTCACGCTGGCCTCAAAGTCCTATTGATCTAGGAGCTACAGTGGATTTAAAGACCCCACCTCAGACTTCAGCTGCCACCACCCTGACCGGTCAGCACCACCAACGTCAAGGCGAGAGGTTTCACCCGCAAAACATCGACTACTTACTAAGGGCTCAGACCATCTTAGCATTTTTTTTAGCAACAAAGCATTTTTTTTCATTAAGGCCCATGTGTTGTTTTTCAGACATGATGCTGTTGCACACTTGGTAGACCCCGGATATCCTGCCCCAGGGCTCTTCCTCTCTAAAAGTCACCACTCTTAAGTCAGTCCGGGTACGTTTTTGTTTTTCATTACGACTTTCACAGATATCCCAAACAATCTACAGCATTTGTTCCCATTTGAATAAAGGTTTTAAAAGCATCACATTGACATTTCCTTTGGAAGCTTTTTTCAACCCCCAAATGTTTCAGAGTATGTGAATATCAATACAAAGTATTCTATTGAATGAACCATTGAATGAACTCTGTTCCTGTCGCACATTTCTGTTCTATTAAGTGAACTTTGTGGCCATTTTGAGTTCCCAGGCTTCTAAGTGAACTTTGTTACTGTTTCAAGCTCCTGTTCCATGAAATGAACTTCCTTGCAGTTTTGCCATCTCTGGGGTCAGAGGGCGCTTTCCTCCAGCCCCTGTCACACACTGCCAGGTAATTGACAGGTCTGGCTGCTACATTGTTGCAGTGAGCATTGCCATGGAACTGTGGGCTTAGTGGATCAATTGTCAAACTCTGGGTAAAGAGTACTCAGAGGCATATTTCCACCATGGTAAACACGTGGCACTTGAAGGACTGATGGAATCTGTCAATCAGATGAGTCTGAAAATTTATCTCATTGTTGTTTAAATGATAACTTCCCTGGCTATTGATAAGAATATGCACCTTTTCAGTGATTTGCATTTGTTTTTATTTCCTGTGTACTGCCTGTTTGTATTTTTTGCATACTTTTCTGTCCTGTTGTCTTTTATTATTGACTTGCTTAAAAATATTTTACAAATTTGGATACTTACAATGCTGACAGTCCTGCTGCCTAGGACATATTAAATGCTCGACCAAGCACACTGCAGATGTCATCTGGTGTAATCCCCAGAGCAATTGACCAGTGAGGAAATGGGGGAAGACTGATATCGTGTCATCATACGCACACCTGCTGATGTAGCTCTGGGCCAGGAGCAGTCGTTTAAGCTGAAAAGATCTTCCTCTGGTCTGTGCCTTACTTCATTGTGTTAATGGTGTATTTGCCAAGAACAGGAGGATTTTGCATTTTAATTTTAATATAGTCAAATTTATCCAACTCCCGGATGACTCATGATATTTACATGTTGTTTAAGAAAGAGGCTTGACTCCAGGGTCATGAAGATCTTCTGTATTTTCCTCTTAGAGTTTTTACATTTTGCCTAATTTATACATCTAATTTTGTTTCTATTGTCATCCGATTTGATTTTATTAGATAAACATCTACTATTACTTTGGGGATTAATTCATGGATTATGACTTGGTGAGCGCGGCTGTCAGACAGACAAAGACCTGCCACCAAGGGCCCAGGGGACTCAGTAGTGACTTGGGAAATGCCGGACAGTCCCGAGGAGGGGTTGGTGTCCTAAGAAGCTTAAGAGCCCTTGATCTACAAGCAAAGTGTATTGCCTCTGAGATTATTTGGACAGAAGGAGGTTACAACTCCATGAAGTTCATTTTGGTCTCTTTGGTCCTCTCTGTAGACTCACCATACAATCTGACTCCCCAAATGTCCAAAGGACGCTGGGTTAAAAGGCTCACAGGTTGACAGACCACGCTCAGCTCTGGGCTCTGCGAGGAACCCAGCCTGCTGGCCCATGTCGGCAGTCAGCCTCACCTCGGTCTCCCTCTGGAGTGTGTATCAGTGCCTCCTCTTCACAGTGCGAGGACCATGGTGCTTGGGAAGGTGAAAAGCCCTCACCAGGTCCCACTGTCTTGGTCACAGATCAAGTAACCAAATGTAAAGAAAATCTGCACATGAGTGCTCAGTATTTGCCAGAAAGAGAGAGAGAGAGGAGAGAGCTCTGCTTCTGGGTACATGAGGACACCTTTGTGTTTCAGTGCGTGTGTGCTCATGTGCCCCGGGATCGCACACCACATGACTTGGGCCGTGAGAACAGGGCCTCAGGCTGGGTGTGGCTGTCTGTGACCGCAAGGTGGAGCCCACCTGTGACCCTTCCCCATCAAAGCCCAGCCCTGAACCCCAGACTATCCCCCACCCCAGGATGTGTGGCAGGGCCAAGTCTGGAGAGGAGAGGGGAGGGGTGTCCACAAGGGCCTCGGCGCAGACCTGTCCACTCCAGAGCTCTGACTGTCACCCTGGGAGGCAGGGGTTGAGGGGAGCCGGGCATGTGGCTAAGTGGCTAAGAGGCGCCACCACCAGGCAGCTCAGTGGGTCTGCTCCATGGCCGTGTTACCTGTCACAGGTGTCATCGGGCCAAGGCCCTCACAGGCCAGTGCCCGAACTGGGGTTGCCCTGCCTCCCCTCAGACCCAAGAGCACCAGATCCGGAGCCCACACCCCGGTGGCGGATTTTCTGACCTCGGAAGACTCATTTTCTTCATTTGCAAAATGAGGGTGACAGAGGCACCCACCTCCCACAGTCACGGGGGCCACGAGGTGAGAGGCACATCCTGCCCTGCATGTTCAGTGACACTGGCCTGGGTCACCTGGTCACCAAGAGACACTCCAAGCACCAACCTGGTCAGTGGCTCTTCAATTCAAAGAGGAAGAGGAGGAGGGGAAGGAAGAGGAGAAGAGGGAGGGAAGAGGAGGGGTAGGGAGGGGAAGGAGGAGCCCTGGACACTGTGAGCCGCAGGATCTCTGGTCCTCAAGTTAAACGTGAGGTTTAACTACACGTGTGTGGCTGGCAGAAAGCTGTATGAGCCCCCAGAGGGTCGGGCCTGGATCATGCTAACTACACAGAGGAAACGCCCATTCCGGCGCTGCCCAATGAGGTGGGCCATGCTTTCCTTTTTCATGCTTTCCTTTGCTAAGACCTGGCCCACGACACGCCCTCAACCAACCAGCAGTGCTGTCTGGACCACTGGCTCTTGCCGTTTAGAAGGGCAAAGTGCCCGAGGCCAGAACTAGTTGTTCAGGACAAACTGTGGGAGTGTGGACTGGCATCCCCACCATTGTAAACCGGGATGGATCCCACCAGATGCACCTTCTGTTTGGGTAAGAATCCAAGCCGGGCTCGGTGGCTCAGCCTGTAATCCCTCACTTGGGGAGGCTGAGGTGAGTGGATTGCCTGAGCCTACGGGTTCGAGACCTGCCTGGGCAACTTGGCGAGACCTCATCTCTACAATAAATCAAAATGAGCCGGGTGTGGTAGTGTGCACCTGTAGTTCCAGCTACTTGGAAGGCTGGGGCGGAGGGATCGCCAGAGCCCAGCAGGACGAGGCTGCGGTGGCCAGGGGTGGCCACTGCACTCCAGTCTGGGCGACAGAGTGAGACTCCAACTCAAAAAAAGAAAAAAAGAATCCAAGAGCCACCTTTTGGCGGGGGTCACAGTGCCTATCGGCTGTTTCCGGGATTAAAAATCAGGTTATGAAGCCTTTTTCCCATCAAAGCACAAATGCCAGGGGAGGTCTAACTTATGAACAAGCTGCCACGTGGGCCTGGTAGCCAGTGGCTCATTTCCCAGGTGATGGCCCTACACTGCACTGGCCAAGTTCTCACCCAGTCATGACCCAGCGTTACTTGTGTTGCTTTCATCAACACAACTTTTTAAAATTTCAACCATTTTCACGGAAATGTTTTCCAGAATGAACTGCACATTTCTCAGAGGGTTAGAATGACTTGGAAACGCTCAGAGGTTTCCAGGGCCCCCATGCTGACTGCCAAGGGTGAGCCATGTGCTGTCCCCGTAGCCAGGCTCCCTGGAAGCACCGCCTACTCACGCTGCCCCCGCCGCGGGCCAGGGCCTGAGACCAGGGCTTACCCGGAGAGCCCAGCAGACGGAGCCGTGCACAGATACAGACATCTCTAAGGAGAGATAGCAAGAGACGCAGACCCTGCATGGCTGGAGGTAGAGGCTGGGGCTAGAGAGGCAGGGGGAGGAGCCCTTTGGGTATCAGGTCAGGGTGCCTGAGTCTGCTGTGGCCTCTGCACAGGCCACCCCAGAAGTTCCCTGGATGACCGTATTGGTGTTTTTGATCATTCCTCTTCCCCCTGTTCATTGTCATCCTGGAATGGGAATTTCTGAGCAATGAAAGAGATGGCGTGAGGACCCTCCTGTGGTCCCACCCAGAGGCCCCTGACCATTCCCTGCACATGGTGCTGAGTGCTTGGCCATCTGGTCTTCACATCGGCATGTAAGGAGGCAGGAAAGGGAAAAGGAGCCTGGAGGGGGTGCATGGTTAGCACCTAAGAGGGGGTGTTGACCCGATGGTCCATTGTGATCCCTTGGACATTTCCTAAATGTATGTCAAGACACTTGCTTCCAGAGATGGAGGGTTCTGAGGATCCAGGGTGACTGTTTCTGCTTTGGGGTTGGCTGGGTTAACTGGGGTCCTGAAAGCCATGTCAGCAGTGGCGACACAGGAAGGCTTTCAGGTGACAATCAGGTGGTCTCTGAGGGTCTGTGCTGCCCCTCAGACAGCTGCCAGCTGCCCAGGCTCCACACCAAGGGAGTGGGCAGCAGAGGACACAGGCCTGAGTGCCTGAGCGCCCGCCCCCCACCCCCATCCCCATCCTCACCCTGCATGCTGCCACCTGCCACAGCACTAAGGGACACACTTTTGCTCTCTAGGGCCCTATGAGGACCCCTTCTCCAGGCCTGGGGCAGGGAGGCCAGTCTGACTTTAAGTAAGCTCCTTAGCCTGTGTACCTCAGTGTTCCATCTACAGAGTGGGGATAATAGCAGCCTTTACTTCGTAGAATGCTGAGGAAATTGGGTGAGCTCATCCATTTTACACAGTGCCTGGGATACAACAAGTGCGCCATCATTGCAGCTCATCATTCCTTTCGGAAGAACTGTGACCAAGCACAACGTCGGTCCTGAGGGTCTACAGCTGATAACCAGCACGTGGCCTGGTGTTCCGAGGATCACCTGCACAGGGAACAAACCCTCATGGCCTCACACATGGCTGCACTTAGAATCGCCTGGTGAATTTTAAGACTCCAGCTGCCCCTGCTGGGTAGATGCCAACTTGCCAGAACCCCTAGCAGGACCCAGGTGGCGTTGGCCTCAGGAGGTTTCCAACCTGGCCAAGTGTGGGCCCTGTGCTAACCTGGGGCAAGGAGCTCAGGATAAGGTCCCAAATGAGCCCCGTCCCCTGGGGACTCCTCAGAAGCACAGGTTCTTGGGCCCAAGACAGACCCACCGTGGCAGACACTCAGGGCTCAGCCTCAGATGCCCATGGCTAGGCGATCTAGAGAGTTCCACAGAGTAGACTAAGAGATACCCTTCTCACCCTAAGTCCAGTGAAGAGCCTTTGTCACACATGAACTGTGAAACACAGCGAGGTCCCCACGAGCCCAGAGGTTCCTTCCACCCCCATGAGGGCCCTGAAGAGTGTGATTGTGAGACCAGGTTCCTGCGGGATCGTGGGCCCTGCCACTAAAGTCATGGTCACATTGGGCCCTGCCCCCACCCTCAAGGTCACCACGGCCCTTCCTCTCACCCTCAAGGTCATAGTGGGTCCTGCTGGCACCCTCACAGTCATGCTGGGCACTGCCCCCAACCTCAAGGTCACTATGGGCCCTGCCTTTAATCCTCATGGACACACTGGACCCTGCCCACGCCCTCATGGCCTCTGCACCTCTAGGGGAGGTGATCCTCCCTCCTATTCTTTGCCCCTCCCCCACACCCCGTCGCCCTGACATGCACACAGCGCCCCGGGAAGCAGAGCGTATCGACAGCCATTTTTCTCCTGTCTGGGCTCTGCCCATGGGTGATAAAGGCAGCCCTGGCCTCTGGTGAGTCTCCACGGCTAATTAGATCCAGATGTGGCCTAATTAGTCCGCCGGCGGGAGGGCCGCAGGGCCGCCAGCACCTGAGCCTGCCCTGATGTGGCTGATGGCCCAGGAGGGGCACGTGTCACGCCATCTCCTCTGATCCTCACAGGAGCTCATGGCCTCAATGTATCTCTGAAGCCCCCAGAGGGGAGTGTCCCCAGACTCAGGCCCCACTTGGTTCAGGAGACCACTGGCCAGAGCTCAGGCCATGGGAGGGTGTGTCCAGACATGTCCCCCTCCCGGCTGCTCCTGGACACCTTGTCCTCCTCCAACTCTAGGGCAGTGGGAATCCCTGGGGGCTGTTAGTACCCAGATATCAGACCCCATCCCCAGAGCCCCCGATTCAGTGGGTCTGGGGTGGGCCCCCAGAATCTGCATTTCTAGCAAGTTCCCAGCAAGGCAGGTGAGCCAGGACCTTCCTTAGAACATCTGCTGGGGGCCCCAAGCTTGGTCACACATGGAGACCATCTCAGAGGCTTCAATGTCCCAACCCCTCCCTGCACCCAGGAAATCAGAACAGGGTGGACTTTGGGGCCTCAGCAGCCATTTCCTCTCCCAGTTGCTGAAAGATGGGGCCCCATGACACAGGACTTGCTGGAGCTCCCTCCAGGCCCACATGTCCTTTGGGGTTTTATCAATTCCATCTTGTAGATGAGGACACTGGAGTCCAAAGAGCTCAGGCAACTCCCTGGGGGTCATTCCTAGTTGGGGGCCACCTGGCCACAAGTGTGCCACTCCCATCAAGTCCTGCAGCCTCCTGAGGGTCACTGTGACCTTGGTCTTGTACCACCTGGCCCCGTCTTGGACAAGTGCTCTTCTGGAAGCGGGTGCCAGGGCCATGGCTGTAAGGGTGCCGGAGGGTCCCTTCCAGTGCTCACAGAGCCCAGGCCTGTGACTGGCTGGCTCAGAGCCCTCCTCCAGCTGTGATCAAAGGTCCACAGTCCCCCCCACCCAGTCTCCCTTCCCCCTACTCCATGGCTTCAGATCCCTGTGGGCATCCGTGCCAGGCTAGAAAAGGTAGAGAGTGCCAGGGCGGCAGGGAGGCTTGGGGCCAGGCCTGGCAAGGCATCATTCCTTCCAATTAGGTTCCATCGACCACCTTGGCCCGTGCCCCCCACCAAGGATTCTCCCAGAAGACATGAGCACGCAGCCCCAGAGACATGGTCACAACGCATGCAGCACACCATATGCGGGCCCGCCCTGGCAGAGATCCTGGATCCTGGAGGCCTGGGAGGAGGAAGAGGCCAAGGAGGAGGAGGAGGTCTGGGAGGAGGAGGTGTGCAGGCCCCACTCTACCAGTGTGAACCAGAATGGGGCCCTGGAGACCTGAAAGGGGTGCTGGACATCCCTGGCCCCTCGTTGGGCTGGGTCGGAGCTGTCCACCCTCCTCTGCGGCCATGTGGCTCCCGTGGCTCCACCCAGGCTCAGCAGCATCACCCTGCTTGGGGGGTTGGGCCAAGGGTGAGGATGGCCTTTGCTAACCTTGCATGACGGTCGGCCACTCTGGCCCGTGTCTGCTCAGGGCTGAGCCAGAGGGGAGGGTGAGCTGGTCTCTCTTCACAAAGATGGCACCAGGACATGAGCGGGAATGGCTGGGAGCCACTGACCCTGCCACGGGGAGGTGAATGGTTCATGGCCCGGATGCCCATGCGAGCAGACCCGGAGGTGACAGATGGAGTGGTCATCGGTACTTGGCTCCCTGGGGCATCCCTGCCCTCCCTTGCACCCTGCGGCTGATCGTTCACCAGAGGGCGGGACTTCAGTTCCCAGAACCCGGACCCATCAGGGCGGGCAAAGGACACCTCTGGTCATAAAGCAGGGAGGGACGAGGCCCCAGGAGCAGCAAGGTCACATGGCCGCCAGGAGAGACATCATTCCTCCAGCAGAGGGTCCTGCAGCTCCTGGGGTTGCTGTGTCCAATCCCAGCTCCATGAGGACTGAGCTGGAGTTTCTACCTTTAGACTTCCACCAGCCTTTTGGACAGTCCCGTGAGCCTCCTCCATGCCCCCACAAGCCTCCTCCGCATTCCCATGAGCCTCTTCTATGTTCCCATGAGCCTCTTCTGCACTCCTATGAGCCTCTTCTGGGCACTTCCACAAGCCTCCTCTGCACTCCCATGAGCCTCTTCTGGGCACTTCCCCAAGCTTCCTCTGCACTCCCATGAGCCTCCTCCACATGCCCATGAGCCTCCTTTGCACGCTCAGGAGCCTCCTCCTCACTCTCACGAGTCTCCTCTGCACTCCCATGAGCCTCTTCTGTGCTCCCATGAGTCTCTTCTGCACTCCCATGGATTTCCTGGGCCCTCCATGAGCCTTGTCCCTCCCACAAGCCTCCTCCACGCTCTTGTGAGCCTCCTCTGCACCCCGTTTCTCTGCTGCCTTTGGGGAAGCCATGGAGGAGGTGACTTAGGGGAAGCACAGAACAGAGGCCACTGCAGAGAAGCGCAGAGAGCGAGTGGGGGAGGAGCGGCAGGGCTGCGACCTCAGGCTGGTGTCCGGGAGTTCCCTGAGCCATGTTCACTGTGGACTCACTGGGGGAGGCCGTCGGCTGGTCGAGCAGGCCGTCGGCCTCCAGGCAGCAGCACCATTATGCTGGGCTAGGCGGAAGCTGGAGCCGGAAGCCAGGGGCACCTTGAGGACCAGCAGGGCAGGCCAGAGTGGGAAGGACGGGGAGGACGTCGAGAGGCTGGACCAGCAGGGGAGGGGCCAGGAAGCCATCTGAAGTGCTGGCAAGACCACAAGTGATGGAGGACGGACCACGGGAGCTCTGGGCTGATGCTGCAGATGTGGGGAAGGGAGGGAGGGAGCCGTGGGTGGGTCGCCAAGAGATCCCCAGGGGTCAAGGGAAGGAGGGGAGGATGTTGGACCTGGGGATGTCGTGAAGGCAGAGCTGACGGGAGCAAGGGGAAGAGGGGACAGGGGTGCGGCCCAGCCCTGGAGGAGGGGATTGCAGTGCCCTCCTGACTGTCCAGTGCCGGCAGAACAGGGAGGCCCCGCCTGGAGGACCGCATGGCCATGAGGGAAGAACTCCCGGAGGACACAGACAGAGGCATCGAGAATGCTCGGGCCCCGCGGTCTATGCTGAAGGGACCAAGCATCTGTGGAGCATCACTTAGAGTAGGCAGTAGCCGCATGGTCCTCCCCAAGTCCCCAGTACCCATGTAGCACCCAGTGCTCAGCGAGTGTCTTGGGGATGCAAAGGGGAAAGGAGGAGGGAGGTCACAGTCGTGGGGCTCGCGGTGTTTGGCAGGCGCTGTGCCCAGTCAGCTCAGGCGCCCTCCAACAAGCTTCGGGATACAGCCTGGTGGTGGTTGTGTTTTACTGATCAGAAAAATGGAGTCTTGGAGAAGCCACAATTTACTTGAAGTCAACAAGCTGATAAAGAGCAGAATCTGGCTTCAAAGACCATTCCCCACCTCCACCCCCCTCCCCGCTCTTAACAGTCACGTGATTCTGCCTCCAGACAACCTTCCATCAAGGACTGCAGCCCTACAATCATCCTTCCAGCCAGACAGCCTTCCACCATGCACCCACCCCCCACACCCATTCACCCATCCACCCATCCATTCATCCATCCACCAACACATACACCCACCAACCCATCCACCCATCCATCCACCCACACGTCCACCCACCTATCCAACCATCCACTCTTCCGTCCACCCAAACATACACCCACCCACACATCCACCCATCCATTCACCCACCCATCCATCCACTCACCCATCCATTCACCCACCCACGCCCACCCATCCACCCAATCATCCATCTGCCAAGCTATTCAACAAACCAGCCACCATTCATGGGGGCTGGAAGTTTCCAAACAAAGAGAGGCTTTGCGGACAAGCCGTGCACACCCTCTGTGCACCAGACAATGGAGACACAAGACTGAACAAACCACACACACTCCTCATGCTCCTGGCAATTTCACCCTGGAGAGGGGCTGACGTGGAAGTTGAACCCTGGGGGGTGAGTGGGAGGAAGCCAAGGAGTAAACAGAGACACATCTGCTGGCCCTTGGAATCGGCTCCACCTGGGATGAGCCGTCCTTACATGCCGAAGCCAGAGCCTGGCCTGGAGTAGCTGAGTCTCCGTTCAAAAGTCCTGCTGTGACACGGCTGACCCAAGAGGAAAATTGTGAAATCGCACGGCTTGTCCACAAAGCCTCTCTCTCTGTTTGGAAACTTCCAGCCCCCACGCCCGGGGCTGTCACGCTATCCTAGAATGCTGGGGCCTCACACTCAGGCATCCCGAGCTCCAGAACATTCCATCCTCATGGCCTGTTGTCCCCTGCCCGGGATCTCAAGTCCCTGCCCGTGCTGGGTGATGCTAGGTGATGACAACCCAATCAGATGACCCAATTCCTGTTAACGGTGATGTAGTCGTCCCACTAGGGCAGCAGCAGCACAGATGCAGGAAGGCTCTGCTCCTCAGAAGGTCTTGAACGGGGCAGCAACCGGTAGCATTTCTAGGACCGTGCCCCAGGCCCAGACAACCCAAGTCCCATCGACTGATTTCAGAGATGGTGCCTGGCCAAACCAAGCATCAGCCCCTATGTCCCTGGACCAGCTGAGAATAAGCATGCTCTTCATGTGGGCTTCACTATACTGAGGCTGCAAGTCAGGTTTGGCAGAGGCCGGCATGTGGAACCAAGTTCCCGGAAGCTGAAGCCAACCCTGAGCAGAGTAGAACCAGGGAGTAGGGGGCGGTATGTATTTGAGCCCAAGGATCCCACCGCACCTGAACTCCTAGGATGGGGTCCTTGGATGACATAGCCCCTTCCTTCCCCATAGATGTGAAATAAGGCTGTCGCTTGAAGCTGAAGGAACCATGATGGCTCTGGACCACGCCCGGGTCAGTCCTGTGGGACACAACATGCAGGTCAAAGTCCTGACACAGCCTCCCCCAAGAAGGTCCCTGACTCCCTTGCCTCCTCCCTCCCACTGCCCCAAGAACCTCTCACCTTCACTGGACACTTCAGGCCTAGATGTTAGGGAGGATCGCCTCCCCTGATGGAGCGTGAGTTTTGAGGGGACCGAGAAAGAAGCCAGGCATGGCCGTGTCAAGGTGACCCTCACCTGTTAAGGGCGATGGAAATGTTGGCCATGGAAGCACCACACAGTCCCAGGAAGGCCCAGTGGCTGCTTAGAGACCTGCATGGGGCTCACCTGCCACCTGGGTGTGCCAGGGATGAGGAAGGAGGGTGTGCCTAGGCCTGACCACCTGAGCGCTAGCCCCCCCACTCCCCGTCTTCAAGAGTGGAGGATGAGATAAGAAGGAGTGGGTGGGGGATGGGCAGGGGCGCAGGACAGGGCTGGAGAGACACAAATAACCCCACACATGTGTAGGCTTCAAAACCCCAGGCCTGTCATTGTTGCAATACAGCCACTAGCTTGTGGTTTCATATATATATATATATGTTTTTGTTTTTGCTTTTGATTTTGGATGTGAAGTCTCACGTCTCACTTTGTTGCCCAGGCTGGAGTGCAATGGCACGCTCACAATCACCCCAGCATTGATCTGCTGGGCTCCAGTAATCGTTCCACCTCTGCCTTCCAAGTAGCAGGAACTACAGGCATGTGCTACCACACCCAGCTAATTTTTGATTTATTGTAGAGATGAGGTCTCACCAAGTTGCCCAGGCTGGTCTTGAACCCACAGGCTCAGGCAATTCACTCGCCTTGGCCTCCCAAAGTGCTGGGACTACAGGCTGAGCCACCGAGCCCAGTCTATGGTCATATTTTTAAATGAGTGACATTGGCAATGTACTAATCAGTCAGCCACCCCTCCTGAGGTCACGAGAGAAACTGAGGAAGAACATAGCCAAAGTGTTAACAGCAAATTCACTGAAGAACATAACCAAGGAGTTAAAGGTGAATTCACTTGAGAACATAACCAAGGGGTTAAGGGTGAATTCATTATTTCTGGGTGTTGGGATTTCAGATGATTTTAATCTCATTATTTTTGCCTTTTGGTTTATTATTTTATCAATTTTCTATCATGACCATATATTCCTTTTCCAATCAGACCTAAACGAATTTTATTTTAGAGGAGAGAAGGAATTGGAAACAGAAATACCCTGGACTTCAATGTCGGCCAGAGGGAATGGGCTGGCCGCTGACATAACCAAAGCAGGGTGGGGGGATTTTCTTGGGAGTAACACTTACTTGCTGGCATTACCATTGCCCTTGGGAATTTCAGTCCGTGGAACTTCCTGGGAAATGGCCATGAATGTGGGGTCTTTGGTGAATCTATAAGAAAAGTGAGCTGCTAAAGGCCCGGGTGGCTTGGGAGATGGAAACAGACAAGACCTCAGAATGAGAGGATTAGAAATGTCCAAGGATACTGAGGATAGAGCCTCTGACTGGGAACGTGTTATCTAAGTGTGGATGATGCTCTCCACGCTATTCCCATGCAGGCATCACTAGTTGATCGCCACACACCTCCCATGGAGCCTGGGCAGAGTCTTGCGATGCTTCTCAGGGAAACTCTCCTTGTCCCCTGGGGCTGTAGGATGAGACTGATGGGCCTCCTCTCAGTCTCAGGGAGAGCTGTGGGCGTGGGAGATAAGTGTTCAGCTGAAGAGTGAGGACAGCGGAGCCCCCAGCAAGCAAGAGCCTCACAGGCCAGGGCCAAGGTTCCCAGACCTGAGCCTGCCCAGAGTCCCCTGGAGGATCTGCATGCAGATTGCTGGGCCCACCCAGAACCGCAGATTCAGGAGACCTGGATGGGACCTGGGAATCTGCATTTTGAACCGATTCTCAGGAGTACAGATGCAGCTGGTCCAGGACACCACTTTGAGAACCAATGGATCAGAGCAAAAAGAACCAAGAACTGGTAACGTAGTGGTTGAGGCTGATAAGAGGCCAGTGGTTCCCAGCATTCCCTGCACATTCCATACAACCATCGACCGGACCTGACGCTGCCCACTCTGAAGTTCAGGTTTAGCAGGTCTGGGCAGGGTCCGTGGGGGTATTTCTTCCAGATCTCCCCAAGTAATTCAAATATCCAACCAGAGTTGAAAACCAGAGCTAGAGACCTTCCCACAGTCATAGATTCCTGTTCCTTGTAAAATGTTTTTTGGCATAAATTAGTTATAACTATTCGCGCCGTAACTCCGGCTCTTAAGAGGGAGCTTGGCAGTGGGCATTTCATAATTTCCGGTTGAACGACTTGCATCCACGGTGAACGAGGCAGGAGCATTGACGCGGGTCTAGTGGGAATGCGGGATCTCGTGGGGAGTTACAAGTGCAAAGTCTAAGGAAGAAATAGTCGAGCCAAGTGAGAGGATGTCATTTGGCCAAAACCCATGATAATGCAGCCAAGTTGAACCTCTAACATGGTGAAGAAAGGAAGGCAGGAAGCAGAGAGGGAGGAAGAGAGAGAAGGAAGGAAGGAAACAAGGGAGGGGAAGAAGGGATGACGGGGAAAGGGAAGAAGGGAGGGAAGACAGGATGTAAGAAGAGAGGGAGGAAAGGAAGGAGAAAAGGGGGGGATGAGAGCAGGAGGGAGGGAGGGCAAGCAAAGTCTCCAGAGGGTATCCAGCTGCCGTTCAAAGTTGCAGTTGTAGCTGCGTGATGACCCTCAGCTGAAATGCCCCCCTCCCCACTAACATTAACTGGACAAGCTCCCCGTCCTCCCTGCTCCTCCTCAGCAACAGGGCTGCCTCTTCCACCTGTTCTGTCCATCCCCGGGATGACCCGCCCCGTCTCTCCCTGTTCCGTCCGCCCCCGGCTCCTTCCTGGGCTTTACTTTCCACTTCTCACAGATGGGAGAATGAAGCTCCTGGGTTTAGTCGGCAAAGGTGGAGTTGGTACCCATTCTGGTTTGTCTCCAAAGCCCAAGTTCTTTCCATAAGCCCAAAGCAGTACTGGCTCCACACAGAGTCAGAATTTGGGAACCAAAGCCTGAGCTGAAGGGCCAGGGAATCACCAAGTCCCAGGGGAGAAACCCGGGCTTGAGCAACCTGCTGCTGGCTGCCGTGTATGGATGTAGCCGGACCACCAGGTCCCTCTGTGGTGTCCTGATGACCCTCATGATCCAGAGAGCTGGGGTTGCCGGGTGGGGGCTCTGGACACGTTTGAGACCTGCGGAGAATTTGTTCCCCTCGCCGTTGTGCCCTTGAAACTATCTGCAGGGGCCGGGTGGGCACCAATATGGTTGGAGCCCACATGACAGTCGAGGTCACCCAGAGTGTGCCCAGCCCAGGAGGGGCTGAAACATCCAGTCCAGTGAGGCCACACACAGGTGTGGGGCTATTTTTAAAAGACACCAGTCTCCATGCTCGCCCGGGGCCTGGCAGGCCCCTCCTCCCACGGGGCAGCTCTGCAGGCCAAGAAGAGTGGACTCCTTTCCAATCACAGTCCCCGGATTGAGCCGTCTTTCTCTAAATAAGTCAATTAGTGCTAATACCCTTATTTGCTATCAACCTTATAAACCTAATGGAAACCAGATGGGCCTGGCTTCCCGAACCCCCACGCCGGGTGGCCCAGCCCGCTCGGGTCTCCCTTCAGCTAACCAGCCTCCCTGGCCCCTGTGCCCCTCCCCCACCCCATGTGAATAGCCCCTCGGAGAGGACCCGGCGACCGCGACCCGGCTGCTTCCTGGGCAAGATGCTTCCTGGGGTCCTCCCAGGTCCTCCGGGGGACACGCTCAGGAGCTGAACAGAGGCGACTCACATTCAGGGTCAGCCCCGAGGGCACCCCTTCTGTTACCCATCCTTTCATTTATTATTTTATAATAAAAAGGCATGTAGGACTTTTCTTCCTTATTGTCAAAAGTAGTGTTTTCCTTCCGGAAACTTGAGAAAAGATGGAGACATAAAGCAAAGAAAATGTAAAATTGCTGTGATCGTTTTTATCCTGGGATGGGATCTAACCTTCCAAATGTTGATCAGGGATCAGCGAATTCTTTCTCTAAAAAGCCAGGTAGGAAATATTTGGGGCTTCGTGAGTCATACCGTCTCTGTTGCAAGGACTCCACTTTGCTGTTGTAGTTTGAAAGTAGCTGTAGACAACTTGTCAACAAGTGAATGTGACTGTGCACCAAGAAAACTTTATTTACAAAAAACAGACATGGGCCACATTTGTGTCAGGAGTCATAATTTGCTGATCTCTGCTCCAGCACATACCTATGCAGTGGAAATAAGGTCAGGGCCACACATGTCACTTAAAATTGTCTAGGAGTCTCATCTAAAAAGTAAAACAAAACAGGCGAAATTAATTTTCAAAATATATTTGACCCAATACACATAAAATATTATCTCATCCTGAAATTCCATGCAAACGTTATCATGAAATATTTCAAAGTTGTTTTTTTGTTTTTTTTTTTGCACCAAGTCTTTGAAATCTGGGCCTTAGAGCATACTCACAGCACATCTCAATCCATCACACCTCAGATGCACAGTAGCCACAAGTGGCTGTGGCCACTGAATTAGGTGCTATGGATCTCAAAGTCACTTCACCATCCACTTTTTTTTTGAGTTAAGGGTCTCACTCTGTCACCCAGGCTGGAGTGCAGTGGCATACTCACGGCCACCCCAGTCTCAACCTGCTGGACTCCGGAGCTTCTTCCACCTCAGCCTTCCAAGTAGCCAGAACTACAGGCGAGCCTACCATGCCCAGCTAATTTTTTGATTTATTATAGAGATGTAGTCTCTCCAAGTTGCCCGGATTGGTCTCGAACACGTAGACTCAGGCAATCCATTTGCCTTGATCTCCCAAAGTGCTGGGATTTCAGGCTGAGTCACCAAGCCTGGCCCCCCTTTTTTTGTTTTTACAAGATAACTTCTCCCACTTACTATGTACATGGCCATTAACAATGACTAAACTTCTCTGTGTTCCAGTTTTGTTTTATGGCAAGTGAAGAATATAATGCATGTCTTCTAATGCTGATCAGAAAATAATTAAATGTCTAGCCTAAGACCTGGCAAACAACAAATGCTCAATAAGCATAGACTCTTAAGCCAGCTGTTAGCATCAAGGCAAAGACACAGGAACACGTGGTTCTTGTTAGCATCTCAGAACCCATCACCAAACTGCAAGGGCCGCCAGAGATCTATGATCCAGCCCAACTCCCAATGTATAGATGGGCCAGCCCGAGGCCTGGAGAGGTTACCAAAAGTCACTCAGCCAGAAAGACCTAGAAGCCATTGGTAATCATGAATACAGGAAGGATTTGAAACTCATTTTTTATTCAGAAAAAATTCAATGAGTTTAAAATGAATGAATATAATTTACCACATTAATAGATTAAATCAGAAAAATCATCTCAGTAGATACAGAAAAAGCATTTGAAAAAAATCAACGTTCATTGATGACAAAAAAAATGAAAAAATTACCCCCCCAAAAAAACTCTCACAAAACTAGGAATGCAAGCACATTTACTTAACTTAATAAAGAAACAGCTACAAAAAACCTTCAAGTACCAACACACAATGGTGAGAGATAGAATGAAGCTCCCCAAGATCAGGAAGAATCAAGAACGTCCTCACCAGTTCTATTCAACAGCATACTGAAGGTCTTAACCAGTGAAACAAGGCAAGAAAAAAATAAATAAAAGGCATACAAATTGGAAAGGAGGAATCAAGACTGTCTTTATTTGCTGTTGGCATGATTATCTACTTAGAAAAAAAATCATTAAAAAACTAAAATAAATAAATGAGTTTAGTGAGGTCATATGACATAAGATCAAAAAATAACAGTCATTGAACAGTCAGAATTTGAAATTCACAAATAATACAGTTCATAAGAATTTCTCCCCCTCAAAAGGAAACACTTGGGCACAAATCTAAGAAATGTAAGGCTGCAGTGAGCTGTTGAGCATGCCACTGCATTCAAGCCTGGGCAACAGAGTGAGACCCCAACTAAAAAACAAAAAGAAAGGGCTTGTATCCAGAATACATAAAGAGCTCTTAACACTCAACAAGAAGAAAACAAGCAAATTTTAAAATGGGGTAAAATTCTGCAGAACTCCAGTTTGGGGAATTCTGGATGAATTGTCTGAAAGACCCTTTTCTTCTGACTTGAGCAACTTTGGATAAAATGACCCACCTCAGTCTCCCAGCGAACTCTAACCAGGGAGGTGACAGGACGGCTGTGTGGTCCCAAGTCGAGATGAGCTGGGTGGACTGGGGAGAGAGATAGGAACCTGTCTAGCCCCCATGGGTATAACCTAGGGCTGGGGTTGGAGGAGGCAGGGCCAGCACTGCCCTCGGGACAAAGCACAGGGACACAGAATTTCTGGCGACCATGTCACGCACCTTTCCTGTGCCTCTACCCCCCCCACACACACACACTGGCTGCCAAAGAACATCCCTCAGGGGTCCATGCACCCCACTCAGCGATTCCCTGATGAAGCTGTGAAGGAGATGATGGGGCCATTCAGAGGTAGATGGAGCCGCCTTAGACCTGAACGGGCTCCATGAACACTCTTAGGAGCCAAACCCAGGAGCCCGAAGCCTGGGCGAAGGTGAGCAGAGTGGCACCCCGAGATAAGACCTCGGCCCTGACACCTCAGGTCAAGCCAGGGGCCCTGGCTCTGCTCCACCCTCTCCCCTCATCAGCAGAGAAGCGAGGCAGCGAGCTGGGCGCACCCTACCCAATCTTTCCAGCAGGGCTTCGGATACCAAACACAGAGTGCAGGGCTCTCTGTGGGGCCAGACACACACAGCCTACACACATGTACACCAGCCTGCACACATCACACACATGCACTCACACACACGCACACAGGCCTGCACAGACATACATAGACGTGCACCCCAAAACACAAACATATGCATGCACCTGGAGACACACCTGGCTGCACACATGCACGTGTGTGTGCATAAACACACAGAGAAGCACATACGCATTCACACACATAGACACACGTGCATGTATACACATAAGCACACATACCCACACAAACATGCACACACGTGCATGTATATACATAAGCACACATACCCACACAAACATGCACACACATGCATGCACACACATGTGCACAGTTATATACACAAACACACACATTCACACACAGCTTACACACAAGGATGCACATCAACCAACACACACACACAGTCACATGCACATAAAAACACACACATGTATGCACAGTGGACACACATGCCCCCTGCATATACATGAGTGCACATACATACACACATGTGCACGCAGAGACACACATGTATTTGCATGAACACGCACATGTCAACTCATGAACATCCATACATACATGCAGGCATGTAGGTATACACACAGCCTCCGCTGGAGGGTGGGAGGCCTGGCACGTGCACAGTGCCACCATCTTCCAGCATCTATGTCCATGGAGCACCGGGAAGTGGCCACGTCTAGGTGCTGGAGAGAGGTGGAGGCTGAGCCTCATTCCAGCCCTGGGCTCTGTCTGTGCAACCCACGCACAGCAGGAAGCTCGAGTCCACCAGCCAGGCTCATCTGACTACCCGATCTCTCCCCTGCACCATGGACAAAGCCTGGGGCTCAGGAGTCTGTGCTGAGTGACTGCAAGGGTGACTTAGTGAAGGTGCTTCCTTCGCTACATGCTCTTCCTCATCCACGGAATGGGGCAGCAGGGCTACCTCTGGAGGCTGCCAACAGCAGGGGACAGTGACCCCTCTGAGCCAGGCACAGGTGCACTCACCCCAACCCTCGGGCACCTGGAGGGAGGATGACAGCACTGACAGAGCATAGGACAGTCACAACAGTGACCACAGTGGCCAACACGCCAAGGCCATGCCAGTGCCACGTGAAGGACATCCTCACACACGGCCCCACTGCGGCCCCCAGTAGCCTCTTAGGGGGTGCTGGTATCAGTCCCATTTTGCAGATGAGAAAACCGAGACCTAGAGAGGTGAAGAGTTTTTGTTCCAGGCTGCAGGGGAGTAGACCAGAGCCGAGATTCTGCCCCGGGCCACGGGGTTCCACGGATCACCCGGCTTCTAGCCCACATGCCCCTCTGGGGACCAGCCTCATGTCTGGAGTGTGCACCCCAACCTGAGGAGCTTCCCACCACCTGGGCTGCCCCTTGCCCTCAGCTGCCCAATCCAGCAGTCCCCAGGGCCGGGTCACCCGTCCAAGACGCTCTCAGCCCCACCCCCCACACAAGACGGCACCCGGGGTTTGGAGCTGCCCCAGCCCTGGACACCCATCTCCCCGGTTCCAGCACCCTGGAGCCTAGAACTAGGCCTCCCCACCAGGCAGGAGTTGCAGCTGCCAAGACTCCACCCAGGGAGTCTGAGGGCTGGGAAGCTGGCCTGGTGAGTGCCTTTTGGAGAAAATGAGTCAGAGCCGGGTGCTCCTGTGGAGCGGACAGAGGCCTCCATCCTAGCAGCACCTCTGGGCTGTCTCCCTGGGGCCTGGCAGAAGGCAGGAGTAGAGGCCAGGCTCAGCGTGGGAGGCCAAGGTTCAGGCCACAGCCAGACCTGTGCTCACCTCGCCCATGGGCGCTCTGGTGCTCTGTGTGTGTTCTGAGGCCACGGGGCTTCTCTGGCAGCCTCGTACCCTGGTGAAGTAGCCCGCCTTGGCTGCAGCCTCCCTGGAGACCCAGCCCTGCCTCCTAGACCACAGGCACCCGAGAGAGGCTGGTTTTCCTCAGCCTGCCGGGATCCTCAGTATCCCGCTCGCAGGCCTCTCCGGGAGGAACCCAGGCACTTGATACTTGCTCCCTCCAGTTGAAAAAAGCCACCAAGGTCTATTCTAGAAGTCTAGGGAGCGGAGAGGAGGTAGGACTCAGTTCACGGGCCAAGATGGAAATGTCCAGACAGGGAGAAACGCAAAGAGAGAGTGCAGTCCTTCTCGGTGACCTGAACTGGAGGCTAGGGCTGAGGCTTGAACTTCCCTCTCTCCAGTGCTGTTACAGAACAGACACTGGTATTTGCGAATGTATCCTTCTGAGATACAGGGCAGGAGACTCTGCCACTAGCACTAGATAATTGTAACAATTGTTACTGCTTCCAATTAAACTATTGTAACAATAGGAGGAGTAGCAATGACAATATATCCAGGTGGTACAATAACAATACATCTGCGAGGGTGCTGGCAGGATGCCAGACATTCTTTATGCTCACCGAGCTACCCAGCATGAGCGCCACTGTGAGCCAGACAGGTGCAGGTGCTTAATAAAGATTGCTTGAATGAATAACTAGAGCTCCCTACACCTCGCAAGTAATTCCAAATAAAGACACTGCAAATAGACATTAAACAGCTAGGCCTTCTGGCTGTGCTGTTCGGGTAAGTTCACTGAAAGCAGGGTGCATTTGCATCTCTGGGGGCCCCCGACTTTCTGGCATCCTGGGTCTCGGTGCACCATCAGCAGCCCTCCTCCTTGTGCTCCCACAGCCCCTCCTGCTCCGGTCACTGCATTTTAACCAATGCACGTGCTGCCTTTTGGAGGAGAAGGAATGCAGGAGACTCCAGCCTGCCCACCTCTGGCATCTGCCCTCATCCTGTGCGGAGGCTGGAAGGACGTCTGGGGGAGGGACGTCATATGTGGGTGGATCGATCGGCTTTCCAGGGACTCGAGCTGTCCACCCTCCCCCACCGTTTGCCACTGCGTGAGGTTGGACAGCAGCTTGGGTGCCCCCAGACCTGGTTTCTTCTTCCCTAAATAAAGGGTAAGTGTTGATGTACGGGTTAAAATTTGGAGCATCAAGCGCTTAGCTTGGGCAGGGGGTGGAACGGGGACCCTCCCAAAAAGAGACATTCACGTCCTGGCCCGGGGACCTGTGAACGTGGCCCCACTTAGAAAGCGAGTCTCTGCAGAGATGCTCAATTAAGGATCTGGAGATGAGCTCGTCCTGGATTAGACCCGATGGTGGGTGTCCTGATGAAAAAGAAGAGGAGACCGACCGTGAGAAGGTGGGACGGAGATGGAGTGACGCAGCCACAAGCCAAGGAACACCAGGGGCCACCAGGAGCTGAAGGGGCCTCCCCTGGAAACTTCAGAGGGAGCATGGCCTTCTGACTCCTTGATTTGGGGCCTGTAGCCTCCAGACCAGCGAGAGGACACATTTCAGGCATCGTGAGCCAGACAGGTGCAGGTACTTAATAGAGATTTCTTGAATGAATGACCAGAATCCTCTGCACCTCACGGGTAATTCCAAATAGAATTCCCGTGTGCTGACATTAAACAGCTAGGTCTTCTGGCTGTGCCGTTCTGGAAAGTTCACTGAAAGTAGAGTGCGTTAGCATCTCTGGGGCCCCCGACTTTCTGACATCCTGGGTCTCGGGAGCCCACCCCTCACTCACACCCCAGGTCCCCCTCCATGTGTCACTGAACGCTCCAGCCACGGGGTTGAACCACCCCCACCCCACCCCGGGCCCCAATCCACAACACCCAGAGCAAGAATCTCCACTCCCACGGCCCCTTTGCCCTGCAAGGACCCATCCCGATTCCAAGGAGCCCACTGGGCTTTTCCTCCTGGAGGGAAATCGAGTCAGCACATATTGATGCGAGCCCTGCATCCACACCAAGGCGGCTTCCACGGGGGCTGGCTTCAGAGTGGTTGGGTCCGCCCTTGGGCCTCCCGCCATCCAGGCACGGTGGCAACTTAATCCATCCCACATGGAGCCGTGTAGATGCTGACCTTTGCCCATTAACCCCGAGGCCCGGCTGCCCTGGCGGGAGAACCCCCGTCCGTGCCCTGGTAACCTCCCCGACATAATTCAACCGGACTCGCGCGGCTGCAGAGATGGCCGATAAGGACGCTGCCTTCTGGGGTCAAGTGAGTGGAGCTCAGCAGATACCCTTCGCTGCTCGTGATAAACAAAGACTCCCTGGCCCCGGGCCCTCAGAGCAGACCCGCTGTAGTCTTAGATGCCTCCTCTCAGGGGACCTGGATAAAAATAGACTGGAGGAGACTGAAGGGAGACCCCAAAAAGAAACTTCTCGAGAGAAAAAGGCCCTAAGCGTTAGTAACTTGGCTGAGGAGAAGGGATCGTGGCCCTTGCCTTGTTCATTATTTTCAAATACAAATAGCGCAAACAGACCCCTAGGGGACAGAGTCATGGTGCACCATCCCCAGGAAGTGAGTTCAGGACCTTGAATATCCCAGACAGGAAAATGGGCTTCCAGAGGTCACCTGGGAAGTGACCATGAGCACAGACTTTGCTTCCTGCAAGGGCAGGAAGACCCTTCCTGAGGGCCCCAATCGCCCAGGTTTGGGTTCAACATCCTGGTCCCATCCCCTGGGTGACCTTGGGTAGGTCCCATGCCCGCTCTTGGCCTCAGTGTTCTCCTCTGTAAAATGGGGGTAGAAGAAGGCTGTGGTGGGAATTCCGGGAGATGACACTAGCAGGCAGTGTCGGTCCAGTCATCGGTGTCCCCCTGCTCTTCCTGGTAGTGCTGAGACCCCCCAGACTCTCCTCACTCTCAAAGCAGGAGAGTCAAGGCCAGATACGTCAAGCCCAGCCCAGCCCTCAGGCCTCTGCTCCCTGTAGGTGGGTCTTGCCATCCCGTGCACTGCAGAAAGAGGATTCCCACTCCCACTTGCTCGATTCCCTCGTCCAGGCCCCTGTGTCCTCCCCTGTGAACAGGTCACCCCACGCCCACCTGAATCCTGGGCACCATAGTAGGACCTCCCTCCCCCTCCCTCCCAGAGGCTGTGAAGGTCAAATGAGCCGGGACCCAGGAACAGAAGCACCGCTCAGAGTCTCAGTTTCCCTGATGGGAGCTCAGACTCAGAGACACCTGCCCTTATAGGGGTGTTGTGGGGAATGGTGTCGATGGATCTTGCTACTGTTTATTATTATTATTAATGACCTACCTGTCTAATGAAGACCACCTCTTGAGGCAGGTGGAGGTCACCCACAGGGCAGCAGGGCCAGTCTTGTCCCCCTCAGTGCTCCCCATCCTTCCCTCCCCCACCCAGGAGATAAAGTCCAACAAAGGCCATCTGGGTGGGACATGTCAGCCGCAGCCCCTGTGAGTGCAGATGTGTCAACGGCCTGAGGTCACTGCCCAGGCTACTGATAACCCAGAGACCTCTGGAGTGGAGGGGCTGGGAGACCCCCAGGCACCGCCGGTATGGGAGCCATTGGCCCTATCCCCTCCCCATTCCCACCACCCCAAGCCCAGCTTGACTACTGCCAGGCACAGGGAGATGCTCAGAGGGACAGTCCCAGGCCCCAGGCCCCTTGGCATGTGGTCAATCACTCACTCACCTGTAATCCACCTCCACCTTCTAGAATTCAGCCCTGGGGAACTCACCTGTCCCTCAGGAGGGTCTGAGGCTGGAACCCAGCAGCCCGGCAACTCAGCAACTCGTCCTCAGGAAATTGCTGCCCCGGAAGTAAGACTGCACCCTTGAGCCGTCCAAGTTGCAGGACCCAGACATCTTATGATAATGATGGTGATGGACCCTCACCCACTGCCTCACTAGAGGTCAATCTGCCAGTCATGGGTTGGCTCAAAAACAATTGTATTTAATTGCAAACTTGTCGAGTCCACAGACACATCGGAAACTGGAAACAAAGAACAATTTGAGTTCCCTGTCAGGCCACGCCACAGATGAACACTGTGAGATACCATTTTGGACAGCAAAGTCTTGGCAAGTCCATGCAGGAGTCCGAGGTGACAGGCGGGGCTGGTTTGAGGGGGCCAGAGAGGGGCGAGGGGCATGTGAGGGCAGCCCCTGCCGGTTTGACTAATGGACCCGTCCCCTCCTCGGGCTCGCAGGCACTGGGCCAGATAAAGCCTCGCCTGTCCAGGCCATTTTTCCTCCGCTATCTCTTGTTGAGGCGATGCTAACACACCGTCAGCCAGGGTGATGGATGGCTTGGGGAAGCCTCCACCCGCCCCTCCACTCCCCGCGCCCACCCTTGGAGGGGCTTCCCAGCAAACCCTGCTCATCTTCCAGTTGTTGCCTTTGGGCAAAAAAACGAGCACTCCAGATTTCCTCTCAGGATTCCACACACCAGCATACACACCCACGCCCACTTGAGTGCGCATGCACTCGCACATACATACACACACACACACACACACACACACACACACACACACACACACACACACACACCAGTGCATTCATGCCGTGAGTCAGCCAACTCTTAAGGCCTGGAATTTGGCAAGTCCAGCTCCTGGGAACTCGCCTGGGATCACACGGCAGACGTTGAGCTTATTGCTAACTTTGTGCGAGTCTTTATTGGGGTCTCTCTCAAGTTCCAACATGGCCAGACACCAACAGAGGCCGGTTGACCGTCACCTCCCGAGAAACACCCCCTCAGCCCGTCTTGGCCTGGGTCAAGGATCCAAGGACTCTGACCGGCTATTTCCTGGGGAAAGCTAAACTGGTGGCTTCTCTTCCCCAGATCCTCAAAGGCAGCCAGAAACAGTAGAGTGGTTACACACTGTGTGCTGGACACCCCACTTCCAGGCTGTAAGCTTTATGTGAAGGCAGAGCAAGTGCCGCGGACTTGGGTCGTGAAACCGATGTGGACATGTCATGTGGCCCAGTCGGCTGACCAGCGGTTCTGGCATCCTGACCCCCAGACGTTCCCGCAGGCCCTGCCCACGCCTCGGACACATGAATGCCTGTCTCAGGCCCCACCCTTCACCCCCAGCTGTCTCCAGGGAAAGGACAAACACCGGATAGGCCTTTGGGCCTGGAGCCCGGATGCCCACCGTCCAGGGCTGTTTACGTCTGAGCCCGCCTGGGAAGAAAAATGTGAGAACGCCTTCCAGAACATGGTGGCCAAACGCGATCCATCTGGTGCCAGGGCGGCAGACACAATAAGAACAGGGACAGACACAGCGGAAGGATAGGGTGGGGCAAGGCTTCTGTGACAGATGAGATGGGACAGGTGGGGCGCTTCCCTCCAAGCTCCATCCAGAAGCTGCAGAGGGCACTTGGGTTCTTCTCCCCTCGCCTGGGGCTTGTTGACCACTCGGACCTCCCACTGGCCCACAAAGTTGCATGAGACAGATCCAAGGTCTCACTGCCCGTAGAAATACCAAAGTCTGGGCGATAGATGCCCAAGGCAGACACACAAGCATTCTTGTGAGAATTACTGGTCGAACCCCTTCCTAGAAACTGGCCCTTAAGGACTCCTGAGGCTGTTCGTTCTGTGGAAGGACCAATTTTTCCAAAGAGAAGCATGCTTTCAGCATCTACAACCATGCCAGCCGCTCAGACGGCACGCCTTCCGGATGACACCAAGCTCTCAGCCGCGAGGACTCGTGCGCTGCGTGGCTTCCCAGGAAGGGACAATAGCGTCAGATGGGGCAGGGTCTACACCATCACCAGTGTCACAGGAACCAGAGCTCTTGAGATGTCAACCCAGGGAAACGAAGCACTGGCCCCCTGTGTTTATGAGAAGCCCAGCATGTGCCAGGGGATTGTGCGTTAAACCTCATCAGTACCCAAGGAGAGACAAGCTGGTGAACCAGGAACACTCATCCTGGGTGTTCGGGGACATGCCTTTGGGAGAGTTTCAGATCTGATTTCTAGTCTTTGTATCAGCTGTGTGCCTGCAGGCCGGTGGCTCTGCCCCTCTGTGCTTGGGCTTTGTCAACAGCAGAAGGGAGATACCAAAACTCCCTACTTCCTCCGGGAGGGCTGTGAAATTAAAGAGATGGTGCTCATGAAACACTGCTGACCATGTCCTTGACCTCACAAAGCTGCGTGGGTAGAGCTGTGTCTACCGGACACCCCAGGATACAAAAGCCCAAGCCCTGCTCTGCAAAACCCACCATCCCACTGCCCCCAGCATGTCCTTATCTTCAAGGCCCATTGGGGTTCACCATCCCTCCACAGTGCACCCTGCGCTTAGGGTGGGTGAGGGGTGCTGGGCAGAGTCTCAAGGCCACGCTTGGCTGCAAGGAACGCTGGAAAATGTAGTGTTTCTTTTGGGCGGTCATTTCTTTTGCTTAAAATCAGGGCTGTGAGCCGGGCTCGGTGGCTCTGCCTATAATCCCACGCTTTGGGAGGCTGAGGTGAGTGGATTGCCTGAGCCCGTGTGTTCGAGACCCGCCTGGGCAACTTGGCGAGACCTCATCTCTACAAGGAATTTTTAAAAATGAGCCGGGCGTGGTAGCGCGCATCTGTAGTTCCAGCTACTTGGAAGGCTGAGGCGGTAGGATCACCAGAGCCCAGCAGGTTGAGGCTGCAGTGGCTGGGAACAGCCACTGCACTCCAGTCTGGATGACAGAGTGAGACTCCAACTCGAAAAAATAAAATAAAATAAAATAAAATCGGGACTGTGATTCCACAAAGGGAAATGGATAACAGGGGGAACAGGCAGGCTCAGCCACACACCATGAGGTAAGTGTTGTTACCCCACTTTACAGCTTGCAACACTGAGGATCAGAAAGTGAAGGAACTTGCTCCACAGCACACAGCTTCTTTTCATTTATTGATTTTTATTTTTTTGAAAGACAGCGTCTGGCTACATTGCCCAGGCTGGTCTTGAACTCCAGGCCTCAAGCGATCGTCCCGCCTCAGAATCCCAAAGTGCTGTTGTTACAGGCCTGGCCCACACACAGCTTCTTTTCATTTATTGATTTTTTTTTTTTTTTTTTTTTTTGGTAAGACAGGGTCTGGCTATGTGGTCCAGGCTGGATTTGAACTCCAGATCTCAAGTGATCCTCCCTCCTCAGCCTCCCAAAGTGCTGGTATTTCAGGCCCGGCCCACACACAGCTTCTTGAAAACCCCCAGCCTTCCTCATGGTGAGTTTTCTCCATGCAGACATGGGGAATTTCATGGAAAAACAGTGCAGTCACTGGGAGGCAGGTGGGGAGTGGACAGCATGGTTGACCGAACCTCATTTGTCACGGGCCTCGGGGAAGAGCGGCCCTGCTGCCAAGGCGGGGGTGAGGAGTTCTCAGGAACTCAGCAGCACAGGGCAGGGAGGCAGTGGGAGGCCTCTCTCCACACTCTTCTCCAAAGTCTCAGGGGTTGAGGTAGCAGAGAGGGAGGCTGCCGGTGAGGCCTCCTCCCCGGGCTCCCTGATGGGCAGTGCTGGGGTGGGAGCGTGGGGCTGGCAGCTCCAGAACCCCACGCTCTGCACCAGAGGGAAGGGATTTGGCTTCAACTTGAAGTACTTAAAGGCTTGTGCACCAGCCTGGGCAGCATAGTGAGACCTCAGCTCTACAAGAGATCAAAAATTTAGCCGGGCATCGTGATGTACACCTGTAGTCCTAGCTCCTTGCGGGGGGAGGCTGAGGCAGGAGGCTCACCTGAACCCAGGAGTCCGAGGCTATGGTGAGTTGTGATTGTGCCACCGCCCAGCCCCCAAGCTGTGGTGAGTGCAGGCCATGGATAAGGCGTGACTTTGATGCCATCATATCCTCAGAACAAAACAGGGAGGCTGCGGGAGCGTTCTTTACTCCGGAGGACATGGAAGGTCAAGGAAGCCATGAGTTCAAATCATGCCTCCGGCCAGTGGCACAACTAAAACTGCACCCTCAGGGCTTCTGGCTCCAGATGCTCCCCACCTCACACCTGGCCCCAGGAGCAAAACCGAGACGAGGACATGAGAAGAAGCAGTCGAGGCCAGGGTGACTGGAGCAGGAGGGAGTGGACAGGGTGGCGGAGGGAGGTGGAGGGGGCCCAGGCTGGGACGTCACAGAGCAGGGGCGACCATGGCAGGAGGTGGTTCTGGGAGGGGTGGAGGACTCACCCCAAGGGGTCCTCTGAGGGGTGAGGGAGCTGGGGTACTGACCCACCAGCTCCCAACCATCGTAGGTCAAGAGAGGCCAGGGCCTTCCCCTCTGCCCTTTCTGGTCTGCCCTAGTCAGAGAAAGTCTTGGGCAGAGAGTCCCGTGTACACGGAGTGGGAAGCCAGCAGGCAGCTCGTTCAGGAGCCTTGAATGCCAAGGAAGAGTGGGCAGAGTTGCCAATGCATGGCCCCACACAGGCGTGCACAGAAACCTCCCCCTGCAATAGGACCAGAGATGCACACTAAGGGTCTCTGCGGATGGAAGACACTTTATTTCCAGTCCTTTCTCTTATCTATACCTATATAAATCTTAGGGCATAATCTTTATACCAAAAAACAAACAATACAAATAATTGTGATTTTTTTTATTGAGCCAGTCTCACTCTGTCTCCCAGGCTGGAATGTGGTGGATGATCACAGGTTACCACAGCCTCAACCTCCTGGCCTCAAGCGATCCTGAAGTGCTGGATTTACAGGCATAAGCCACTGTGCCTGGCCAATCATTGCAATTTTTAAAGTCCCAAGAACATTTCCCCAAAATGTCTCCCCAGAAGATCAGCTCTGACAGGAGCGGGAGGGGTGCCTGGATGGCCCCTCAATGGTCTGGCCAGGGCATCCTTTCCACCAGACACCTGTGGCCCATCAGGTGACACATCACTGTGTCCATCAGCAATCTGAGGCCATCACTGCCCAGCGGTGATAACCTGTTGCTGACAAGGCCCCTTTGGGTGGAAATTTCTCACTTCCTGGTGGTCAGGCATGGCCAGCCCCACCATTGGAGTCTGCCTTCTGTATAATGGTATGTTTAGATGGACGTACATGCACCGCCCATGGGGAGGGGCACTGCAACACAGAGCACCGGCGTGTTGTTGGCCAGGTCGACTCATGTCTCCATGGAGACACCAGCTCCCTTCCCTTCTGGCCCCCAACCCACCTGCAGTACTCAGGGCCAGCAGCTCTTGACCCCTGCGGACATCCAGCATCCAGACAGCAACGATCCATCCATACCACCTTCCTCCAACCACACGCTGCACTCATGGCCCCAGGGCAAAGTGGCCCGGATAAGCTCGTGTTCCCATTCTCTATCTCTTACAGGGTTTCCCAAGATCCTTCACAGGCCTCACCTCTGCTATCTCCACCATCCTCCCAACACAGCCTGTTCTCAAAAGAGCACACATCACCCATCACCCACACGGGGGAGTGAAGTCATCAGCTTGTTCAGAAGCCTTGATGGCTGAGGAGACGTGGGCAAAGTGGGTCACTGGGTGACTGCTGGGGGCACTGGAGTCTTTACAGTCAGGAGATGTGTGATGACTTCATCTGCGCCAAGCAGCCACCGGTCGGGTCCCAGCAGCGACTGTCCTGGGCACACCCGCAGCAGAAGTATGTATGCACGTTTACAAGAATCCCCATATGAGAAGGCTCACTCCGGGACGATGTTATTGTGAAGAACCAGAAACCATCAAACACTCACCTGGGACTGCAGAATGGAGTTGACTCGGGCCACGTTCACAACACCAAACACTCCCGCAGTGAGATGAGGCCTACCCGGACCAGCTCCCCGTGGGGTTCGGGGTACAGCGGTGTCTTTGCCCCCAACGTAGAACAGGGTCATCCCCAAGAAGAGGAGACTTGAGCTGCATCTCAGAATGCCATGCCTCAGTTTCCCGTGCATAAAATGGGTTGCTGTTATGGTGAGGTGGAATCACGGGCAGTTCCAAGAGTCCACGGCAGCGGCCCCTGGGAGGAAACAGAAGATGGCTGGTCAATGGGCACATCTTGTAATTTCATGGTCGATGCATTTATTTTCATGTTTATTAGAAAAAATGCAGAACTAAAGTATCAGCCCCATCATTTTCCAGGAGTCATTATTATTGAGGCTGAGCTTCCTTTTACTTGCGTGTGAGTGTCTTCTAAAGCAACTCTTTCTCAAGAAAAGTATCCGTAACCCAGAATAGGTGGCACAGAAACATGGCGGGTAGGGAAGGCTGTCCTTGGATGAAGTCAGTTGGTGTCCTGCCACGGCCACCTGTGTCCTGCCGTGGCCACCCGTGCCTCTGCAGCCATGTCCACGTCCCTCTGCTTCACAGCCTGTGCTGGTGCCATTGCTAAGTCCCTTCAGAGGGAAGCTTGGAGTGTCGGGAAAACTTCCAGCAACGATGGCCTCTGCGAACGGAGGCATCACCTTCCCGTCCCTCAGGGAGGCCATCCTGCAGTTCTGTCCACACAGCTCCTCAGGAAGCCCCGGTAGGACTGAGCCCTGGGTGCCCACAGGTTGCTCATTCATCTATCAAGTAACCTTTATTGGTGAAACCTGTGTGTCCTGTCTCCTGCCTCACCTCATGTCTCCACCGCCTCTCTTGGGCTTGGTTTGGGCTTCCAGCGGCTGCTGTAGCAAGAGATCACAGACTTCATGACTTGGAAAAACAGAAGCATCTTTTCCTCCCGAGAACTCTGGGGAGGGCCCATTTCCTGGTTTTTCCCGGATTCCGGTGGCCACTGCATCCTTGGTTTACGGCCCCGGGCCCTATCATCCTCAAAGCCAGCACAGAGCCTCTTCAAATCTCTCTCTTCCATGTTCTAAGGACCCTGTACAATCGGCCCTCCGCATCCATAACATCGAAATTCATGGGTGCAGCTAACTGCGGATCACAAATATTTAGGAAAAAAATGGATGGTGTCTGTTCTGAACATGCCCAGACATTTTCTCTTACCATTATTCCCTAAACAATACCGTCCAGCTACTATTTCCATGGCCTCTACATTGTATCCAGGATTAGAAGTAATCCAGAGATGAGTTAAAGCGTGCGGGGCAGACACCATGCCACTCAACATCAGGACTCACGGGCACTGGATTTGGGTCCTCGAGGGTCTGGAACCCCTCCCCCACGGACACCAAGGGAGAACTGTGACTACACTGGGCCCATCTGGATAGTCCAGAATATTCCACCTATGTTAAAATCTTGACTCATATCTGCATGGTCCCTTCTGCCACATGAGGCCACTTAGTCACAGAATCCCAGGGATCAGGATGTGGACATCTCTGGGGATGTTACTGTGTGGACCACAGGCTTCCTAAATACCTCTATGCACCCCTAGTCCTCATCTCAGGCTCTGCTTCACAGGGCTCCAAACTCCCCTGGGATCATGCCCATCACCCCTCGGCTCTCGGGGGACCCTCTCTCTTTGCTCTTGGGGACCCAGGAAGTCAATGTCACATGGTGTGCTGTCCCATTGGATCCACTGCCTGCCAGTGTTACCCGTGGCTCCCACATTCAGGCTGGCTGCCAGAATAGCAGGTCTGTCTCACAATGAACACTACCAGCCTGTTTGCCTGAAAGAAAGACCCAAATGAGGCAATCCTGGCTGCTTTTCCTCACGCTGCTGGGAGCCCCCTCTGTGCCCACATGTTTAGGGCAGAGTGATCACCGTGCTCAGCTGAGGTGCTGAGTCCTCAGGAAACGGGGGTGACAGTGGCATGAGGGAAGATTGCTCCCTGAGCACATGGGCTTCACGTGGAGACTGGCTGCCCCGGGGGTCAAATCCTGGCTCTTCCACTTTGCAACTGAGACTGGGTAACTGCTCCAATTTGCTAAGCCGGGTTTCCCATCTGTGAAATGGGATGGTGCTACTCACCTACCCCCAGGGTGATGTTGAAAATGTCTGACAGTTCATACAGGGCAGGATCAAGCCAGCCAAGCAGGGCCAGACATGAACAGCCAACATGGCAGACCCGGCCTTGGGGAGCTGGAAATCAGCCTCACTGCCTCCAGAGCGGTTGTGAGGCTTTGCTGAAAATAATGCAACTCTTAAGACACAGCACATTTTCAAGCAGCGGTGGCTGGGTGAGCGGTCATTATTTCACCAAAGGGCATCAGGTTACATCACGATGCTGAGGATGAGTCCCTGGGGGGGGGGGCAGGTGTGGGGGGGTTATCATGCCTGTAAACCCAGCACTTTGGGAGGTTGAGGCAGGAGGATCGCTTGAGCCCAGGAGTTCAAGACCAGCCTGGGCAACATAGTGAGACCTCATCTCTAAAAAAAAAAAAAAAACCCAAAAAATTAGCTGGGCATGGCAGCCAGCACCTATAGTCCCAGCTATAGGGAGAGCTGAGTGGGGAGGATTGCCTGAGCCCAGGAGGTCAAGACTGCAGTAAGCTGTGATCCTGCCACTGCCCTCCAGCCTGGGCCACAGAGGGAGATCCCAACACAGAAAAAAAAAGGATGAGAACCTCAACTGGATACAGACTAGGCCTTTTGAAAAGCAAGTTCAGGTTGCTGCGGCATTCATAATCTAGAGTCTACAATACTCAGTGATGTATCACAGAAACAAAGAACTGAGTACCACATGTTCTCACTCATAAGCAAACCCTGAACAATGATCTTAATACTATAAGAAAGGGATTGAGTCGGGCTCGGTGGCTCAGCCTGTAATCCCGCACCTTTGGGAGGCTGAGGTGAGTGGATTGCCTGAGCCCGCGGGTTCGAAACCCACCTGGGCAGTGAGACCTCATCTCTACAATAAATCAAAAAATCAGCCGGGTGTAGTAGCGCATGCCTGTAATTCTGGCTACTCGGAAGGCTGAGGCGGAAGGATCACCGGAGCCCAGCAGGTCGAGGCTGCGGTGGCCGGGAGCGGCCACTGCACTCCAATCTGGGCGACCGAGTGAGACTCCAACTCAAAAAACAAAAAAAAAAAAAGAAAGAAAGTAGTGGGACCCTGCCAGGGCAGGAGAGGGGGACACATTTCAACAATAAGTGTACCTGATCTCAAACCAGGTGAAGTGGGGACCAAAGGGCGGCCTAGACTTTACCTGTACCATGACCACTTTTATACTTAACCCTGAATTGTACCCCCATCTTTAAATAAAAACTTTTTTAAAAGTTCATCTGATTCTTGTCAAACACAGGGAACTTGTAAAATAATTCCCAGCTAAATTATTCAGTAGGAAACAAAATAATAACAACAATGATTTTTTTAAAAAGAAAAAAAAAGAAAAGCAAGTTCAAATAATTGCATGGAAAGCCAGCATCACTGATCAGACGCTGGGCGATGAGCAGAAGCCAAGCTTTGCTGGAGGAAAAGGTCAGCCTGGGTTTGGCCACAGCCCTAGTAAGTCTGGACTTTATCGTAGAAATCAGATCCCGCCTCCCTCAGGGTCTGCACCACATTTCTCAGCAGAGCCTCAGAGGGCCACGTAGACTTGAGTTCCCAGAGTCCTCGGCAGAGCAGGCCACGGGCACCGGGTGACAGCCACTGTCCCTGGAAAGGAGGACGGAGGTGGACCAGGCTGCTGGGCGGCTCAGAGCCTCAGCCAGGGTTGGGGACGGCGTGACCCGGAGCCCAGAGGGCCAGTGTCTGCAGCATTCTCCGTGCGGAAGCCAAGGCCAGCTGTCCTGTTACCTATTAGGGGACACAAACCCAGTCCAGCCGGGCTTTGAAAACCAAATGTGAGCGATTCCCAGGCGCTGAGTCACCCTCGGGAAAGAGCGTCCATGGGCCACGTGGCGGCTTCTCATTTCCCGTCTGTTTCCCAAGTTCATGTCCCGTCTTGGGCCTGCAAGAAGGTGGAGTGGGATGTGGAAGGGGACAGTCCCTCAGCCTCGGGGTCCTGGCAGAGAACAAAACAGAGGACAGTGATGGGATGGGGCAGAGACACAGTGATGCCCCGCCTGGCGTCCCAGGGCCTGTCTCACAGGGAGGACCCTCCTGCCAGCAGCCCTGGAAGGTGGGCAGAAATTCAAAGCCAATACCATGGCTTCTGTTCACAGAGAACTCAACCCCACCATCCATACACAGTCACAAAAAAGCTGCATGAAGCAGTTGGAGCCAAACCCTTTCCATATGGGATCCCATTTGAATGTCACAGTAACCCTACAAAGGAGTACACACATTATTCCCATCTTAAGGTGGGGAAGCCGTAGCCCAGAGAGGTTAAGTAACAGCCTGTGGAGGAGTATGACCCCACCCTCTGGCCTACAAGATGCTGGCATGGGTGAAGCTGTGGCTTTGCTGCGTGTCCTCTTGACACACATCCAGGACAGCGTCAGCGGCACTAACCCAAGGGAACAGAGCATCTGGCTGTCCACAGGGGAAGCCTCCTGCTCAAAAGCAGGATGGCGCGGGCTTTTCTGGAGGAAGAAGCTGAAGTCAGGGCCAAGCCCTCTGACCCCCAGTGGCTGCTGCTTTGGGGCAGGATGGATTTAACCTGGAGCAAAATGGCCTCCGTCACACTCCCGTGTCCTTGCAGATTCTCATGCTGAGGTGAGCAGAGCCTGCGCTTTCACCCTAGCCAAAGGGGAAATTGGCAGGAGCCTGCCCACTGGGGCCCTCCCAGGACCGGATGTGTCAGATACAGGCAGCTTCCAGCTGCAAGGCTGGTGTCTCCAGGCCAGAGAGTTGCGTGGTATACAGGCGGTGTGTCCTGGATCTGTGCCCACCCAGAGCCTCAGAGCATAGCCTGATTCAGAAACAGGGTCTTTGCAGGTGTCATGGATTAAGATAAGATCAGGCTGATTCCCCAGTGGGCCAACTCAATGCAGAGAGACATAATAACTCAGCTCACAAGAGCCTGATGCATCTATCAGGACATGTGTGTAGTGGAGGTGCTGCTTTTCCAGGAACTGGAGTTGTCCTGGCTCCCAGATACCACCTCTCTGGCCAGCTGACACAGATATCAGAAGGCAGCCGGGTGAACATGGACCTCTCCCAACAGTCGATATCTCGATGGCCCTACAGCCTGAGTCCTGAATCCGTCCCTTTCCCCCCTTCCCCTCCAAGGACGGAGACTTTTCCTGCATTGTTTTCAGCTGTATTTCCGGGGCTGACACAGACTGGCTGTACGTCTTAGGGTGGCATCAACCACTGGACCTAACCCACCCCCAAATCTCCGTGTCTTGGTTTGGGACAAGTGTATGTCTCAGGTGTGTGATCCCAGTGTGTGTGCTCCTAGCCAGCAGTCAGCCTTGCCACATGGTGGCCTAGGAGCCCAGACCTTGCTGTCCAGGGGGCAGAGAATCATCAACTCCGAGCCGGGAGTGTGGAGAACGGACCCCACTTTCCAAACACCAGGTGAGAAGTGGAAATCCTTCTTCGCACCCATACTCTTGGCAAGAACCAGAGCATATCCCCAACTGGACACAAAGAAGTCTGGAAAACTTAGCCCCTGACCAGATACCACCCGGAAAAGACAGTTATTATTTCAGTTAACTTAGCTCCTGACCAGATACCACCCCAAAAAGACAGTTATTATTTCAGTTATTATCATCATTATTATGATTATTATTATTATTAAAGACAGGGTCTTGCTCTCTTGCCCAGGTTGGAGTGCAGTAGCACAATCACGGCTCACTGCAACCTCAAAGTTCTGGGCTCAAATGATCCTCCCTCCTCAGCCTCCTACATAGCTGGGACTACAGGCATGGGTCACCACATCTGGCTAATTTTTATTTGTTGTAGAGACGAAGTCTTGCCGTGATGCCCAGGCTGGTCTCAAACTCCTGGCCTCAAACAATCCTCCTGCCTCAGCCTCCCAAAATGCTGGGATTTTACAGGGATGACCCACCACACCCAGTCCCTTAAGACAGTTCCATGAAAGTAGAGCAGAGCCTGGGTCAGCTGGTCACAGGTGCAGGACAAATACTTGTTTGATTATCTGTCGATATAACTAAGGAATGACCAGCCACTCGGAGAAGAGATTTCGTAAACGGTGGCTGAAATGCTGAGCTGAATCGGGGGACCTCACGAGGGAACTTGGCAGGATAAGGATCCGGGGGTTCTCTGCTGACCTACCCTCCTGTGTGTATCTCCTTCCTACATGTCACACAGGTCACCCACGCGAGGGTCCTCACCGGAGGCCAGCGCCCCAGCCTCTGCCTTTCTCAGCGAAACAGGCAAGGGTGGTGGGGGACAGGCCCAAGGTCACAAAGCAACTCCGCTAAGGAGGAGTCCAGCAGCCGCCAGACCCCTGGCCACTGCCTGGGCTGCTGAGCATTGTTCACTAATTGCTGCAAGTGGGGCCTGAGGAGTGTCTGTGTGGGACCGCTGGGTAAACATTTCCTCTGTGCACAGCAGGGAATGAAGAGACAGGAGGAGGTCAGGTGACTTCACGGGGCTCCTGTGGCCCTGCCTGGTTTCCCAGGCTATGGCCTTTCCCAAGTCTCCAGGGCGAGGCAGCAAGGCGGCCCCGGCGACTCCTACACGCTGGGCTGCAACCTTGCTCCACTGCTCCAGGCTGGGTGTCCTTGGGAAAGTCACTCAGCCTCTCTGAGCTGCATCTGCCATGACCCGTCCTCCTGGAGCAGGGACGGAATGACATGATGTGGCCAAATGTCTGGCACAGGCCTTGACATGAGGTGGGTTGTCATGGCAGAGCTTTCCTGCCATTTCTTTTTTCTTAGAGACAGGTTCTTGCTCTGTTGCCCTGACTGAGTGCACTGGCACGATCACAGCTCGGTGCCACCTCAAACTCCTGGGCTCAAATAACCCTCTTTCATCAGCCTCCCAAGTAGCTGGTACTACAGGCATGCACTGCCATCCCCCACTAATTTTTTTTTTATTGTTTGTAGAGGCAGGGTCTCACTATGCTGCCCAGGCAGGTTTCAAACTCCTGGCTTCAAACAATCCTCCAGCCTCGGCCTCCCAAAACACCAGGATTATAGGCATGAGCTGCCCCCAGCCTGCTCTGTTTAAACCCCCTTTTTTTGTTTGTTGGGTTTTTTTGGGGGGGTTCATTTTAAACATATTTTTAATTTTAAAATTGTGGGGTACAATTAAGGGTTAGGTTTAAAAATATGCATCATTCAAGCACCCTTGTTGATAAGGGTGTTTGCTTTTTTGAGTTGGAGTCTCACTCAGTCGCCCAGACTGGAGTGCAGTGGCCGCTCCCGGCCACCGCAGCCTCGACCTGCTGGGCTCCGGCGATCCTTGCGCCTCAGTCTTCCATGTAGCTGGAACTACAGGCACGCACTACCACGCCCGGCTAATTTTTTTGATTTATTGTGGAGATGAGGTCTCACCAAGTTGCCCAGATGGGTCTCGAACCCGCCAGCTCAGGCAATTCACTCACCTTGGCCTCCCAAAGCGTGGGATTACATGCTGAGCCACCAAGCCCAGCCTAAACCCCTTTTAAAAAGATTATTGACTGGGTTGCACACTTTTAAATGGTTCATTGTATGTCATGTGAATTCTACCCCAATAAAAGGGAAGATTATGCATTTGAATTTTTTCTCCACTGCCATCATCACACACTTACACAATCACACTCTCACTCACATACACTTGCATACACAATCACACTCACACACACGCATATTCACTCACACAACCACACACACACTCACACACTCACACACCCACACACCCACAATCACTTACACTCATGCACAAACACACAATCACACACAATCACTCATTCACATTCTCTGTCATACACACTTGCACACACACACAATCACACACTCGCACATACCACCACACACCCGTAATCACATACAGTCACACACCATCACACACTCCCCTCATGTCGGGGTGGCCGTACGTGAAAGGAGGGAGCCCACCTTCCCGTCTGTCAGCATGTTGAGAACTCACAACAGTCCCACAAAGGCAGACTGCATCCCCAGCCTGCAGGTGAATAAACTGAGGCCGGGGAAATAGCTGACCTGTGGTCACTTGCCTAGTTAGTGGCAGAGCCCACAGAGAGCTCAGCTCCTGCAAAGCCAGAGGTGGTCACGAACTGCAGATTGGTCTGGGTCTACCCTGGACCCGACATAACTCACCTTAAGGCCTGCTCTATCCTAGGCACAGGGAGAGGAGTTTCCCTCCCCACTGATTCGATTTGTGCTGAAAGGAACTGATTTGTACTGAAAGGAACAAGCAATGTCAAGCTGAGTTCATTCGGCATTCCTTTGAACAAAATAGTAAACAGACCAGAGAGGTTAAGTGACTTGTCCAAGGCCACACAGTTAATTAGGACCAGACCGGACCAGCCGAAGAGGCTTCCTGCCTCCCCTGGCAGGGTGACTCCCAGACTCCCGCAGACCTCTCCTCGGCAGCCTCTGTGCCCGGGACACCTGCAGGCCGGCTGAGTGGTGGCGCCTCTTCCAAACGCCTCTAGAAACCAAGTTTTACTCCTGAACATGTCAAAAGCCTAAGACCTGTGTCAGCCCCAGGCCCAAGGCTCTGGATAGGGAAAGGCCAATTCGAAAAGCTAGAGAAACCATCGCCCCATCGTCCTCGCAGAAAACCCAGTGATTTTTTTTCCCCCCACTCATATGGGGACTGTGGGATTTTTTTTTAATTTCCCGTCGGATTTCAAAATGAAGTTCCAAGAAGGAAAAAGGAGGCTTGAGCCCCGCGGGGAGGCCGAGCTGCCGGGCGTTGGCCGCCCTCTGCTGGACAACAGCGGTTGTGACCCATTTGAGGGATTTTTGTTCCCCGAGGGAATATCAGGGACCCTTTGAATCCCACGAATTCTCACAGATCCGATGTGGCAGGACTTGAGCTCTCCACAGGGGTCTGCATTTTCTCAATACCTCAGAACTCAGATCAGCTATTTATTTATGTATTTTGAGTGGGGAGTCTCACCCTGTCGCCCAGGCTGGAGTGGCAGCGTGATGGCTCACCTCAGCCTCGAACTCCTGGGTTCAGGTGATCCTCCCACCTCGGCCTCCTGAGTGGCTGGGACCACAGGCGTGCGCTACCATGCCCAGTTGATTATTTTTTGAATTTTTTTTTGTAGAGATAAGGTCTCACTATGTTGCCCAGGCTAGTCTCGAACTCCTGGGCTCAAGTGATCCTCCTGTCTCAGCTTCCCAAATTGATGGATAGCAGGTGTGAGACCCACTTCAGGTTCCGGCCTGGTTTGGTTATTTGCCCCTTCGGCACCTGGACTTCCTCGGGCACCTGCTGACCGTGGAGCCCTGTTCTAGGGACACAGCCATGGCCGGATCGGAGTAAACCCCATTCTCTGGGCAGTGCTCATATTCTAGTTGGGAGCCACAATGTGCAAGGTAGCTAACAAAACAAGTCCCATTAGCAAAAAGCCCGGTGGCCTTTCATACTGTGCACGACAGGTACAGAGCAGCGGGGGTGGCAGCTGGAGCCACATCAGAGGGACCAGGGCAGGCTGCTCTGAGCTGAGACCTGGATGGGGTGAGGGCTTGAGTCACTCAGATGTCTGGAGTATGAGTGACTCCAGCAGAGGGAACAGCCAGTGCAAAGGCTCAGAAGAGGGGGCGTGTCTGGCTGGTTTGGGGGAGCGCAGAGGAGGTCCAGTGTGTCTAGGACAGGGGACGGAGGGGAGGCGGGGAGGGCTATGCCAGGGGCCATCCCACCAGCCCCGCGGACATTTGCAGGGACACTCGAGAGAATTGCTCATCTCCAGGTGATGCGTGGCTCCTGTGACTTGAGGACTGGACCACAGGGGTGACTGGGATGGGCCAGGGTTATGAACATCATATCCCAACCCAGGAACTCTGGAGCTTCGGGGACCCAGGAGGACCTGGGAGAAATCCATGAGGTCTACACCCCCACGTGCATAGGAGCGTCAGACAGCAGGTCACATGTAGGAGCACTGAGCCCATTGTCCTGGGTTGCATAGTGTCCCTCCAAAATGTATGCCAGCTGGGAACATCAGAATGTGCCCTCTGGGAAACAGTGTCCTTACAAATGTGACCAGTCAAGATGAGGCCGTACCAGATGGAGTACGGTGGACCCCAAATCCAGTGACTGGTGTCCTTATAAGAGGCCTGTAGAGACAGAGGCACACAGAGAGGCCACGTGATGACAGAGGCAGAGATCAGAGGGACATCGGGACATGGAAAAGGCCACCAGTCACCTGATGCTGGAAGAGACAGGAAATCCCCTCCCTTCTGCCTTCAGGGGGAGTGCAGTCAGCTGACACCTTGGTTCCAGAACCCTGGTCTCCAGGACTGTGAGGGGACATATTCCTTTTGTCTTCAGCCACCCAGTTTGGGGTCTTTTGCTACAGCAGCCACGGGACACTCACATGCCTTGACGTGCACGGCCATGTACACACAGTAGTCCCCACGATAGGGCCTTCTCCCCTACTTTGAGGAGGCAGAAGCTCCAAGAGGTTAAGGAACAGGTCAAGGCCACCGGACAGTGGTGGCAGTGCCTAGATGGCTCCCAGGTGATCAACTCCACATCAGCTGGGCACCTGCTCCCGGGGGATATTCCAAGGTTGATGGCTCTGTGCAGAGGGACACGGCATCCTCAGGCCACCAACTCCACCAGGAGCAGGAAGATCTGCTTCCTGGGGTGGAGACATCTGGGCCTGGCCTAGGGCTCAGGTGGGGACACGCAGCAGAGTCATTTCTACAAGTCATTTCTGCCAGAGGAGAGAGTCGAGACTAGTGTCAGACCCAGGCTCTCAACCAATGACCTGGGCTGCAAAACAGGGAGGGTCTCCCGCCCTACCCCCAACAGTTGGCCAGGGGACCTGCCACAGGTCCACCTGATGTGGGTGCTGTATTCACACGGCTTGGTGCCTCTGACAAGCAAGAGCCAGCCTTGACGAGACATGGCACCTTGACCAAGGACAAAAGCACCAAGCACATTTCACACTTCCTCACGTGGACAGGCAGTGATCTTGTACACTTGGTACTGTTCTTGAGTGAGAAACTGAGACTCAGAGAGGTTTGGAAACTTGCCCAACATCGTGGGACCTGGGCCATGAATTACTGTCAAGTGGCAGAATGCAGTAGATGTCACGCATTGCCGGCCAGTCCCAAGGGCTCCATGCTTTGAGGAGACTCAAACCAGCCTCGTGGAGTAGAGACCATGTGCAAAAGAATTGAGCCTCATTTGTCCTCACTGACCATCTCTGTGGGGACCCAGCCCCTAGCCCCAGTGGTGGGGGACACATAGAACAGACACCATGTCCTCCACACGCTACCCAGTATGAGGAACACAGAAAATCCATCAAATGGCTGCTGCTTAAAGGCATGAAGCTTGGGGCGGTGTGTAACCCACAGGCCCCTGAGCTCTCAGCCACAGTCCTGGTCACAGCCTCTCCCTGGTAGTCAGGCCAGGCCCTGCTTGCCGGCATCCCCCTGTCTTCTGGTTCCCACCCAGTCTCCCCTGTGGAGGTGGCCGCTGTGAAAAGCTGCCACGGAGAGCCAAGAGCCTTCTGGAAGTCTCTGAGCCCTCGGGACACAGGTGGGCTTCCTCCTCGCATCTCAGGCTCACACCAGCTTCCTCTGAGTAAGTCACACCTGGTCATCCCTGCCAACCCCCTCGCCCATGCCTACACTCCAGTCAAACCTGGCCAGGCTGGGCCAGTCACCCAGGGCAGAGGTCCCACGTCCAAGGCCACCCGTGGCCCCTTGCAGTTTCCTCTCAGGAAGGGGCCCTGCTTCCCTCTGGCTTAGGTCATGAAGACAAAGGGACAACAGCCGACCCCTGGCCCTGGGGTCAGAGATCACCAGCTTGCACCTAGGGTCAGACAGCATCCGCAGGGCTCAGGCCAGGAGACAGGCAGGCTGGCACCAGGTAGCCGGTCCCTCAGAGGGGTCAGGGAGGGCCCCACCCCATGGTTAGGCCTTTCCCTTAAAGCAGAGGGAGGTGTGGCAGTGGCGGGTCAATCAACATCGTGGGACCTATGAGGAATGCACCACCCCCCAAGTCGGCCCTAGGGGCTCCCGTGCAAAGCCCGGCCTGAGACCCCGGCCTTGGTAACCCACCCTGGGCCAACCTCAGCTCACAACCCAGCAGCCCCTGCCTAGGCAGAGCCACACCCCCACCTCCTGTAGCCTGGGGCCCCCCGGGGGGTGTCCCAGAGAGCTCCCACAAAGGACATACCATGCCTAGGAAAACAGCCCTGCACGGGCCACACGACAGCTCTGAGCAAACAGCAAAGTTGATCATTAAATAATAAGGAGGGAAGCGGGTAAGGTGGAACCACATTCGCCCATTTATGATGTAGAAAAATGGCAGTTTCAAATACTTTAAGCCAATAAGTATTTTATAAAATTAATAACAGGCCGGGCGCCGTGGCTCACGCCTGTCATCTCAGCAATTTGGGAGGTTGAGGTGGGAAGATTTCTTGAACGCAGGAGTTTGAGACTACCTGGGCAACATGAAAGATCTCATCTCTACAAAAAATCACAAAAATTAGTTGGACGTGGTGGTGTGTACCTATAGTCCCAGCTACCCAGGAGACTGAGACGGAAGGATCGCCTGAGCCCAGGAGGTCGAGGCTCCAGTGGCTGTGAGCATGCCACTCCCTCCAGCCTGGGTGACAGGGTGAGACCTGACCCCAAAACAACAACAAAACAGATGACTTATTTCATATATATTATGTGGCATATATTACATTACATATTATTAACTAGATTTAATACCATATATTTTTTATCATAAAACTGTATATTGTTAAACAATTGTAATCCACTATACAACAACAGTGACTACCTATTAATGAATGTAATAACAATGTGTTTCAACACGCTTCTATTTTTACAGCAGTTTTATCGAATCATAAATTCATCTATCGTAAGCTGCACCCATTCAACATGTACCAGGCAGTAGTTTTGGGCAGGTTCACAGAACTGCCCAATTTTAGAACATTATCATCGCCCCAGTAAGACCCATGAGCAGCCTCCCTTCCCCCAACTCCCAGCCCCAGCACCCACTCATGTGCTTTCTGCCTCTGAGGACTTGCCCAACTGGACATTTCATGGAAGTGGAGTCCTGCACTCTGCATCTGGCTTCTCTGGATGAGCATCAAGTCCTCAGGGTTCACTGTGCTGTTGACACGTCCGCGCGTCCCTCCTTTTCATGGCTGAGTGACACTCCACTTCGTCCAAGGGCCGTACTTTGAGTGTCCCTAGCCCTACCCCTGCCGAGGGACCCAACGGCTTCCCCTAGGCTGCCATTAGCAGCTCTGCTGGGAACGTCCCTGCACAAGTCTCCAGGTGGACCAGTGTTCCCCTTTCTCACCTCCTGCATGCCCAGGCAGGAAATGCTGGCTCTGGTAGTGACCCTGCAGTTGGCATTTTGAGAGCTGGCCCACTGCTTTCCACATCATGGTGACATATAGCACTTAATGGGCACCCATCCTCACGTCTGCTGTGTCAACTATCAAGTCTCTGCAGTAACTCTCATAAGGCAGGTGTACTGGCATTGATCCTGTTCCCCTTGGGAAACTGAGGCACACAGAGGCTGAGTAGCTTGCCCAGCTGGGTAGGCAGCAAAGCTGGGACTTGACCCAAGTTACCAAGTTTCAGAGTCCATGCCCAGACCACGGGTCACCTCTGAGTGTGATAAGCTGGGTGCCAACCCTGGTCAGCTCCAGGCCTAGCCCCCTGCAAAGCCACACAACTCTAACACTGAGTATCCTCCTCCTCCTGGCCTCCCATCCCCTCCCTGCCCCCTCTTTCTCCCAAAGCTCATCCTGATCCCACCCCTGCCCCACCCGGGAGTCAGTGGGGCCAGAATTAGCTCAGTCCCATCAGCACTTTCCAACAGCCCACCCCCGAGAGAGGAAAGCACTTCTCAAACACTGACATCTGAATGTGTCAGGGAGGAAGAGGTGCCGGCCACTGGGACTCCCTGGCTCCACGTCCCCGGGGGTCCGGGCAGCTCCCAGGACAGCTAGACATGCAGGGGCCTGCTGGGGCAGACAGCAGAGCTGTGGGAATGAGGTGTGGCCACAGCACTCCAGGGCTCATGAAATTAAGCACTGGAATTCAGGGCCCCCAAGGTGTGGCCTCCAGTCTCCGGCCTGGGACCTGGGAGTGGGGGGTAACCTGACTCAGCACAGCTACTGTGGAGACAGCACCCTTGTGCCAAGCAACTGACATGTGCCAGACTCTCACCATGGGGTCTATCTTCCCTCAGCTTTTAAAATCTGATCATGATGTTTTTCAAACAGAGAGAACATTAGAACTAAAAGCGAACTAATTCCATGTAGCTACAACGTAGACTGGACAATTGTCAGCATTCTATCAGGGTCTTTGTTAGGCAAACAGTCAAATGGACATGGCTGAGTCATTTGAAAGCATCTTATAGACATCCTGCCCTGCAGCCCCCAGTGCCCTGGCTGGCATCTCCAAAAACAGAAAGACCTTCTCCTGTGTGCCCCTACCACCGTTAGCTTACCTAGATAGATCAGCCATCATTCCCTGATATCATCTGACACCCAGTTCACTCTAATCTCCCTCATCGCCCCCTAAATATCTCTATGACTTGCTTTGCAAATCAGGGTGCAGTCAGGGATGGCACATTGGACCTGGCTGTGACGTCTCTGCCCTGGTTTTGAAGCTTTGAAATGGACAATACTCCTCCAGTGGTCAGGAGAAACGCAAGATGGAAAGAATGGTGTCATGGCCTACAGGTGCTGGGGTTGCACAACTCCCCTGGAAGGCACACACATGGAGGTCAGGGAGCCATGGGGAGAGAGGAAGGGACCCGGGGTCCAAGGTGTCAACCCAACAGGTTTCCCACAGGGAGCTTAATTCATGGGTCTAGAGCAAGCAGCACACGCTCCAGGAGGTCACGCCGGACTGAAAGGAAGCCAGCACATGTCTATCCAGTCCACGTGAGCCGCGGAGGCCAGGGGGCCAGGCAGACAGGCTGTGTGTAGCTGCTCTGTAGGGAGGTGGTCCCCGGGAGGAATCTGTCCAAGGCAGACACCCAGATGGATCACACAGAGGGGCTGGGGGTTGCAGAGAGCCGGAAACAGTTGCAGGTACCCAAGCCCTGCCTCTGGTAGAAGGTCCAATATATTTCCAGTGGGTGCCAAGGCAAGAGCACGGTAGGTATCTCTGCAGCCTCTTTACTCAGAACAGTCTCCCACCCCCGATCACCCCGACTTTACCCCACGATGTCAACTGTTGGTGGGATTGCACGTCTGGAGGAGCCCAGAACACAGATAAGGAAACTGAGGCTGCAGAGGAGTGGGCGGTGATGTGAGAGCCACCATTTACCCTCACATCCAGCCATTCCGGCCAAAAAGGACCCATGATGCCATCAGCACGGCACCCACAGGACACCAGCCTGCCAGCAAGGACTTGCCTGAAACAAAGCTGCTACCATGCTAAGACAAAGTACCTTGAAGGATTTGGCTGGAGCTACCAAGGTCCAACTGCAGTCAGAGTGGCACTGAGGCTGAGAAGGGGGTGGGTTGGACAGGTGGATCCTGGGAGGCAGGCTGGGAGGGAGGTGGGGAAAATTCACATGAGACCTGGGCTGTGTAAGTGTCAGGTGCCAGGGCTGCGGGGAGCCCCCCCCAACACAGGGAGCTGAGGCCCACGTGGAAGCTTGAAGGGCAGCAGGCGATAAGTAGACAGTGTGCAGGGCCTGGGGTGTCCCGGCTCTGGGCACACGGAATCCTCAGGCCCAGGAGTTCTGCCTTCATTTGCCTGCACTTGTGTTTGCTTAACTTCCCAGGTGGGGGGGAAGCATGGAGACGGGAGAGCAGGGAGAGATTCAACTCAGATGCAAGCAGAAAGTTCCAGAGCAAGGAGAGTAGGGGAGACAGAGAGGCAGGAGGGGGGGCAGCACATACCCCCGGGGATTCACACGTCAAGGTGGGATTTTTTTTTTTTGAGTTTGAGTCTCACTCTGTTGCACAGGCTGGAGTGCAGTGGCATGCTCACAGCCACCCCAGCGCTGACCTTCTGATCCCTTCACCTCAGCCTCCCAAATAACCAGAACTAGAGATGCACACTACCACAACCGGCTGATTTTTTATTTATTGTAGAGACGAGGTCTTGCCAAGTTGCCCTGGTTGGCAATCCACTCACCTCGGCCTTCCAAGAGCTGGGATTACAGGCTGAGCCACCGAGCTCAGCCCAAGGCGGGATTTAAACTGGAGAGTCTCTCTGCGGTCAGGGCCACTGGGGTGGCTCTAGAGAATCGGGGGTGCAACTGGGGGTAAGGGGGAGCCAACATCAGAACGGGATCTCCACCCATAGGGACTGGTTGTGGTGGCGAGGCCGGAGGCAGGCAGGGCTCCCGCTCAGAGTCACTGCGTGTTCTCCTGGGTGGACTCTAGCCCCACTGGAATGTGAGCCCAGGAGAGCCGGACTGCCCGGAATCACTGCTAAGTCCAGCAAGCAGCCCAGCACGTAGTAGGTGCTCAGTAAATATGTGCTGACGTGGCCAGAGTTGGGGGGGGGAGTTGGCAACCATATGGCCGACAACACGGGACAATGATGATGAAATCAGGCCCCAGAAAGAGGTAAGCCCCACGAATATGCCACCCCACCTCCACCTCAGCACTCTCAGGACCGGCGCCTTCCCTGGAACCCAGCCTCTCCCACTCTCCCGCCCTGTGCTGTCCCCTCCTCTCCTCTACTCTCCCTGCTCCCTTTTCCTCCTTCCCCTCCGCAACCTCTCTCTGTCTCTCCCTTGAGCTTCTCCTCCCTCTCCCTCCTCTCCCTCGATTTCCGCCCCGCTTCCTCGCTCCCTCCCTGACATGCTTCTGGAACACTGGCCACACAGCACATCGAAAAGGCCAGGAACAGTCAGCAAACTCGCCAGGAAGGGAGAACACTGACGAGAGAGGAATCACCGAGTGGTGGCAGGAAGGAAGAGGGAGACACTGGAATCCGAAAGTCTCAGCTGCTGGGCACCCAAGGATCAGAGCAGAAACTTGCCCAAAGCTCCCAGCAGCTCTGCCAGGACCAGTCTATCCGCCCGTGAGCCCTGACTCCCCGCTGAAGCTCCCACGGGCTCACTGCTGCGCCATACTCCTTATGTGCCGCGGGGCCCTTGCACGGTTCTGTGTGTTCTTTCCCAGTGCCGGCCAGTCTCTGTCTGTGGGCCTCACCTGGGTGCTCCAAAGAGGACCCCGCAGCCTATCCCGTCTTAGCCAGCAACTGCGGGGATGGGACCCTAACACTTGTGACGTGGCTCACCTCGGAGTCCCTCAGGATCGGGCTGCATGGGGGCACCCCAAAACCGCTGCCTGCTTGGGGTCTGCCTGCATTCCTGCCCCTTCCCTGCTGAGATCCTCTGTATGCAAACCTGCCCAGGGTCGGCGCTAGGGCGGTCTCAGGCAGCTGCCAGACCCCTTCGCAGGCAGCCTTTGCGGGAATCCTATCAAAGCAGTGGAATGCCTTGGGGGGAGAGACGTAATTCACATCCATACACCCTCGGTTTGTTCATGGCTCTCCCTAAGGTCTGCACACACTCCTCTCTATGGCTCTCCCTAAGGTCTGCACACACTCCTCTCTCAGACCTCGAGCCCCAGGTGGGGACCTGCTGCCTTATTTGTCCAGCACAGGGAGACAGGTGAGACATGGCCTGAGGTTTAACCTCAGTCCCCCACCTGCAGGGGGGTAACCTGAGGCCCCTTCCTGCCCTCTCTCAGCTAAGCTTCCTCAGCTGCAGACCAGGTATAACCACGATACCCTCCTCACTGGGTTGTCGTGGCAACTGACTCAGCTGCAGACCAGGTATAACCATGACACCCTCCTCACTGGGTTTCCATGGCAACCAGTTATCGTGGCTGATATAAAGTGCTGTTATTGTGGCAATTTTACTGTAAGCTGCTTCGGGTCCTCACTGGTTTGCTTCTTCCTATAATAATTAAATAAGCCCCGGCCACTTACAAGCCAATTAGAAAGCTCTAATTCATTCCAGGTCTTGAAATTGTCAGCTGTAACTGAGTTATCCATATATTTCCAATTACAACCGAAGCCAGGCCCTTGCTACCAGCCAAGGAAGCCCAGGGGTAGAGCGCTGGGAAGAGGTAACAGGCCCGAGGCCACGCAGCTGGTGGGGTGGCATGGGCCGCTCGGGACCTGCCCATGCTCCCATGTCCTGGAAGACTCCGGATGGACCCGGCCACATCCCAGTTGAGATGCGACCCAGGAGCGTCCCAGGTGCCGCCCACAGGGCCGCTGCCTTGCCGGGAGGAGCTGCCATGGGCTGGACATCTGAGCCTGTCGTTGTCTCTCTCCCTCTCTTCTGCTGTTCGTCAAGCTGGAAAAACAGCTGCTATGCCCCACTTCCGCCTCGGGGTTCCCACGCAGATCCTCTCCGGCTGGGGAGCATGCAGGCGCCCAGGGGCTCCCGGCCTCACCCCTTCCTCTCCCTCCAATGCAGGAACTGAGTCTAGTTCCTTCCCTCCAGTGCCGTGTGACAGAGGAAGCCGTTTCTGCCCACAGCAGCCCGCTCAGGCGGGGCCCCCGGTGGGCTGCTGGCTTCCTGCCTGACCTCTGCCCCCTGTCACACGCCCATCCTCCACTAACAAAGGGGGCATCTCCAGCCCACGTTCCCACCGCTCCCGCCTGGCAGCCCACCTGACAACCCACCTGGATTTCATCAGCAGGGAGCAGGTGTGAGAATGGTCGCAGTTGAGAGAAGGGGTCTCATGGCCATCTGTCCCTCCCCAAGGGCAGCCGTCACCCACACAGGGTCCCACTCTCAGGCCATTGGCAGGGCCATTTCTGTGGGGCCTTTCCACTGTGCTGCTCACGCCGGCCCAGAGGGGTGAAACAGAGCAAAACAAAGGAAGTCAACTGCCATGATGACATCAAAATAGCCAGGATCAGTGCTGGCGGGGAAGCTCTCTGCAGGTGGCACTTGGCCGTGAATTCACATGTTCCCCCCTGGTCTTTGTCCGCAGTCTGGAGTCTTGTCTGACTCGATGCCTCATCCTATGCTTGAGTCATCAAGAAGTTGTCACCCGGCTTGTATGCTTCCAGCAACGGGGAGCTCATTCTTTTCCAATACTAGAAAGCTCTCCCACATAACAAGATTGATGCCAGCCTCCCTGACTCTTGTCCCGTTTGACCTTTGGGGCCCACGATGTGAGACTGGTCCTGACCCAGGAGATGCTTGACTGTGGGTGTTCTTCCCCACCAGAGCCCCCCTCCTCCCCCCCAGGCTCACCACCCTTCTGACCTCCTCGGACAGCAGCAGCCTCCATTTATGGTGCCCGTGCCCCAGGCCAAGAACTTTGCCAAGGCTGACTCAGTGCCCCCAATGGTGCTACCCCATGGGCACCATGATTAGAGCTCTGTCAGGCTAGCGGGGATGTGAATGTCAAAGGGGGTAGTCCAGCGACCCTCACAGCCCTCAGCCCTCGGCCCAGAGCAGCTCCCTAAACCCGAGGCTTCGGAATCTCCCAGGACCCTGCCAGAGGACCGCAAGCCCAAGAAGGTGGAAAGGGCACTTCGGGATGGGTCTGGAATGTTCTCCACCACATTTTCGTGCATTTACACTTGCAGGGTCCCCAGGAAGGGGCACCGGGGGACCAGGAGCCGTCGTGGAGGGGGAGAATTCCTTCCCACCTGCAGACTGGCTCACTGTTGGAAATGCCTTTCACTCTCCGCAGTTATCATCTCTCTGGAACATTTTTAAATATGGAAAAAAGCCGGGCTCGGTGGCTCAGCCTGTAATCCCGCGCCTTTGGGAGGCTGAGGTGAGTGGATTGCCTGAGCCCGCGGGTTCGAGACCCGCCTGGGTAGCGAGACCTCATCTCTACAATAAATAAAAAAAAAAAAAAATCAGCCGGGCGTGGTAGCACATGCCTGTAATTCCGGCTACTCAGAAGCTGAGGAGGAAGGATCACCAGAGCCCAGCAGGTCGAGGCTGCGGTGGCCGGGAGCAACCACTGCACTCCAGTCTGGGCTACCAAGTGAGACTCCAGTTCAATAAAAAATATGGAAAAATTGGGTAACATGAACTCCTCTCCAGAGACCACAGAATAGCTGTCTGTCCCCCGAGGGCAAGGCGTGGAGTCTCTGACAGAGGGATTTTAAATCTCTGTTTGAAATGAGAGGGACATGGAGGAGGGGAGAAGAGAGAGAACGAGAATAGCCCAAGACAGGCTTTCACAAAACGTTATTCTGGGCGATTCCTCAGGGAGGCAGTTTAGCGACTGGGGGTCAGAGAGGCATCGAGACTGTAGGACTGCTGTGCAGGGGTGACTCCGGGAGGAGCAGAGGCCGCCAAGATCGTGCCGGGGACTTGCTATGCTGTCCCAGCCCCTCAGAGACATGGCAGACACTCAACTTACCCCATCGTTACCCTTTGCAGCTGTCTCCACACTCTGTGATGAATGGCAGAGGTGAGGGGGATTGCTAATCTGGGGTGTACTCGGGCCCTGGGCCACCGGCCCCGCCCTGGCATTGCCCCAGCCAACACAGTGAGAACAACCCGTCCTGGGCCAGCTGTTCTGGGGGCCCGTGCAGCTCCCAGCCCGGCCTGCTGCCCGGGTCTGCCAGGCAGAAGATCCTCCCACCCGTGGGCCTTCCTGGGCACAGAAAGAGGGAAATGCTCCCATTAGCCCCAACTGTGCCCCCTGCAGGTGCAGGAGCCCTCCCCAGCGCCCCTACACCCGCCAGCCTCAAGAAAGCACGGAGGCCGGCAAATGCCGGGCTTTCCTGGAAAGCCCAGCAGACAAAGAAAAACCTGAGGGTGGGAGCCGATGGGAAGACGTCTGTGGGCCCCTGGAATTTGGTCTAAAGTGCATCTCACAGGCTGGTGAGGAGGTTTAATCCCACAAGTGTCCCAGGTTGCTCATCACTGTTGGTTGTGGTGGGTTTTTTTGAGTCAGGTCTCACTCTGTCACACAGACTGGAGTGTAGTGGCGAGATCATAGCTCACTGTAGCCTTAGACTCCTGGGCTCAAGCGATCCTCCCGCCTCAATCTCCCAAGCAGCTGGGACTACAGACACGTGCCACCAAGCCTGGCTAATTTTTTTTTTTTTTTGAGTTGGAGTCTCACTCTGTCGCCCAGGCTGGAGTGCAATGGCATACTCACGGCCACCACAGCCTCGACCTGCTGGGCTCAGGCAATCCTTCCACCTCAGCCTTCCAAGTAGCTGGAACTACAGGCGCAGGCTACCATGCCCAGTTAATTTTTTAAAATTTATTTATTATAGAGATGAAGTCTCACCATGTTGCCCAGGCTGGTCTCGAACGTGCAGTCTCAAGCAATCCTCTCACTTTGACCTCCCAAAGTGCTGGAATTATAGGCTTGAGCCACCACGCCTGGCCTTTCTTTCTTTTTTTTTAAGAGTCAAGATCTGGCTATGTTGCCCAATCTGGTCTCAAACTCCTGGATTCAAGTGATCCTCCCATCTCAGCAACCTAAAGTGCTAGGAGTACAGGTGTGAGCCACCGTGTCCCATGGTGTGTTTTTTTGTTTGTTTTCTTGTTTGTTTTAATTGACCTAATATATTGCTATTCTACTGCATTCACATATCAATTCTAGTAGTTTTTTCCAGAGTCCTTAGGATTTTCTATGTATACATTCATGCCATTTACAAAGAAAGACATTGTTCTTATTTCCAACCATCATTATGATTTTTATTGCCTTATCACATTGGTTGGTACTTCCTGAATGACACTCAATGTTACATGGTCAAAGGGCCATCCTTTCCCAGTTTCTGATCCCAGGGAGAGCACATTCCATCTTTCTTATGAAGGATGACATCAGCTCCAGATTTTTCACTTGCCAGTGACCTTGAACAGATTCAGGAAGTCCCCTCTATTCCGAGTTTGCGGAGAATTTTCACCATGAATTGGTTTTGAAGTGTTTTTTCTGCAGTTATGGCAAACACCAAGTCAGAACAAGATCCTTTTGGGCATCTGGCTCCTGGCCGGGAGTGGGGAGACACTTGGTACCCCAGCCCCAGAGGGCAACAGTCTGTCCCTGGGACCCACCACCTCCAGGCAGCCCCGTCTTGCTTGCGCTGTTCCAGGCAGGATCGCTTGTTTCTCCTCAACTCGGGGCTTGCCACAGTCTCTAGGCCTTTGCCCAGGCAGTTCCCTCAGCCTGTCCCTCCCACCTCAGCCTTTTTGATTTCCTCCAGGGAGTGCTCCCTGATTGCCCAAGGCTCCCTCCGTCCTCCCCAACACTGTGTTGACACTGGTAGTTATCCTGTATTACAGATATCGACTCTATTCTGACACTCATAGTTATTCCATACTTATTCTATTTACAGTTATAAGAATTCCATATTTATATTGATACCAACTCTATACATGTACTCTGTATGAATATTTACTCTGTATTCATATTGATATCAATATTTGTATTAATGACTCCACATTTATATTATATATCAGTTCTTTATTCATATTTGTTCTGCACTTATATTTATACTTATTTTATGTTTACCCGGCATGAGCTTGACCGAGTTGTGTACCCTCTGGTAGCCTCAGGCTCCTTGTTAGTTAAGCAGGAATAAGATAAGAACACTTGGTCCAAGGTGGACATGACACTTGGATGGGGCCCAGCACACACCGGGCCCCTCAACAGTGCCCTTGTCATCTTTTGAGCCCCTGCTGTAGCGTCTGCCACCTGCTCACCGCAATGTCAGCTCCTGGGAGCCAGGCAGCTTGTGGATTTTGCTCACAGCCATATCTCTAGCCCGGCACCCAGCAGACGCCCAGCAGCCCCTGGAGTGAGTCAAGGCAGGAGGCCCGGCCTGGTTTGTCCTTTCTTTCTGGAGTACTAGAAGCTGGTGGCCCTCAAAAGCAAGGGCTTCCCAAGGCAGGGGCAGGGCCGTGGTGGCCTTTCCAGTGTCTCTCCTGAGAGCTCTTTTACATTCCAGCTCGGACCACCCCCGCCCTGTGTGATTAGAGCTTTGTGACCGTGACTGTGACCGAGAGGAGAGCTGAGCTCCTGGTTTGTGGAGGTCCCAGCGGGCGGCCCCACCCAGACATCACGGGAACCAGAAGCCTTCCCATCCCCACACTGCACAATGGCCTTGACTTCCACCGGATCCAGAGTCCACCTTGGGACAATCACACCCTCAACATAGCAGGTGTCCCAAGGCCAATCTGCCAAGTGTTCCCACAGCAGGGTGTCTGGATGGCTCAGAGGCACAGAGACCCCTTGGTGCTTTAAGCTGTTCCCCATGCAGACACTCCAGCATCCTCTGTGGACCCCACAGGGAGAGGGCCCCTCTGCCTCCACGACTCGACCCCAGGGACCCCAGAGCCTGTCATCAGGATCAGTGGCTCCTCAGAAATCACGCGCTCTTCCACGTCCTCCCTAGGACGCAGCGCATAAAGCAAGATTTATTGCTGTGGTTCCATGTCCTTGTGGGTCCCCCAGGCTGCCCTGGGGAGTGATTCCTCACCATGTCAGCAGCCAGCCCAAGAGAGGAGGAAGGCCATGAAGAAGAAGGAACTAGGACAGCACCCAGGGACCCTTACCCCAATGACCATCTCTGTCCAGGAAGACCTCTGGCCTCCAAGTCCTCAGGGGGGCCCAGAGGACTCTGGGTGACCCGGACCCTAGACCCACGGGAGGAGCCCTGCGCCTTCCACACTTCCTGCCCTCAGCCCTGGCTGCCCTGGCTTTATTAGAAACAGTCGCTGACAATTCCTTGGTGGGTCCCATCTGCCTCCTGCTGGTCAGAGGGAGTCCGTGGGGTGAGGCTCCACCTCTGGCTGAGGGCTTTATCAGCACGCCACCTTGAGTCCTCACAGCCCCAGGAGGTCATTTCCATCCTAAGTGCCATTACATAGGAGGGAAAACTGAGGCAGAGGGGCTAGATCCCCTGCCCAATGTCACATAGTCAGGATTTGAACTCGCACTCTTCAGGCTCCCTGAGGTGCCAAGCAGGTCCCAGGTCACCCTTTGGGCCTCAGGCCCCTCCGCTTCCTGCCCTCTGCTCAGATATCGGGAGCCACGAACCCTTCCCTTCCCCCTCCTCTGGACGTGGGATCCTGCCAGGAAGAAATCAGGCTGAGTGGCAGCCAGCGCCTTCAAGGGGTGCAGATGCCCTGGAGAGTCATCGAATGTCAGCGCCATTTGTGGGACTCCTGCCACGCATCATCTCATCAGGTCCCAATCATCCTCACCGCCGTCCTGGTCCGGGAGGAGGCTGGGTCTAGAGGTCTGGGGTTGAGCCGGTAGAGGCACCACCCACACAGAAGGTAGGAGAGAAGGGCAGGCCATCTACCCAGATTAGCTGGGGAGGCCTGGGGAGGCCCTCCCTGGCCGGGATGCCTCTAAGTGTGGACAGCCCTGTGAGTGTCCCCAGAGCTGTGCAGTCCCCAGCTAAGCTCTCAGGGGCTCATTCCAGCCTCACAGCCCCCTGAAGTCACCCCCCCACCCCCGCCATTGCCTCCTTTCACAGACAGGCACAGACACTGTGACACTCAGGCACTCCCAGGGGCAGGAGCCCATGGTCCTCACTGCTGGATCCTACTCTCTCCCGCAGTTGGAAGGAGGCCCCCCCAACACGGGCTGGTGCGCAGGGTGCTTCCTCCCTATGGGAGGGAGAGGAAGGGCTTGCCTTTACAAGCCTGTAGTTTAGAGCCACTCAGAACTGGGTTCGAAGCCTGCCGTGAACACTCTGAGTCCCCAGACAAGCAGCTTGGCCTTTCTGATCCTTGATTTCGTCATCTCTAAAATGAGCGTCCATTAGCTACCTTCCAGATTGTCTCAAGGAATGAACAAGCTTGTTGCATTCATAGCAGCTATTATGATTGCTATTATTATTTGTCAGGGTCCCTTCCTCGGTCTTTGAGAGTCTTTTTACCTGCCAGCAGTCAGCCTTCGACCTCCCAAGCTGCCAAAAGACAAGAAAGGGCAGAGGGAAAGGGAGGAGAGAGGGAGAGACAGGGACAGGGACAGAAGTGGGGGAGGAAGAGAGAGGGAGGGAAACAGAGGGGGGAAGGGAGGAGGGAGAGGGAGGGAGATGGAAGGGAGGGGAGAAGGGAAGGGGAAAGAGAGGGACCCACACTTCCAGCTTCCAGGAAGACGATCCACTTCTCAGAGCCTGTCTGGCAACCAGGAGCCAAAAAGCTGCAGCCAGGCTAGCAGCGTTTTGATGCAAGATTGCTCAGAGGTCACAGACACCATCTGATAAGGTCTCCCACTTCCTCCAAGGGTCTGCCCCGCCACAGCAGGCGGTGACCAGCAGGCCCTTCCCCTTCCAGAGCTGAATGAGTGCCCAGGAACTGTCCTCCCGGGTAGAGGGGCAGGAGGGGGGGCAGGGGTGTGGCTATCCTGGCCACAGGACTGGGAACCGACTTTTTTTTGAGGTGGAGTTTTGTTCTGTCGCCCAGGCTGGAGAGCAGTGACACACTCACGGCCACTCCAGCAATCCTTCCGCCTCAGCCTTCCAAGTAGTCAGAACTACAGGCACACACCACTATGCCCGGCTTATTTTTTTTATTTATTTTTAGAGATGAGGTTTCACCAAGGGCCCAGGCTGGTCTCAAACCTGCGGGCTCAGGCAACCCACTCGCCTCGGCCTCCTAAAGTGCTGGGATGACAGGCTGAGCCACCGAGCCTGACCTGGAACCAACTTTTAAAATGGAGAGGCAACTTTCACAGGTCTGATTCTTTTTCATATAGGCACACCTGGAAAGCCCCCACTTCGATCCAAACACAAAGCACTTCCAGCTTCCCAGAAAAATTCTTATTCCAGCCAATACCCCATTCCCCCCACACATACCCCTTGGCAACCTCTGGTCTGACTGCTGCCACAGGGAGTGATTTAATCACACATCTAGCACCATGCAGGCGGTGGTCGTCCATGTGTGAACGGAGACTCAGCAACATGGCTGCATTCATTCACGGCACCTGAGTGGCATCCCGTTGTGTGAATACCCACGACTGGCCTCCCCATGGACCACTGCCACACACTGGGTTGTTTCCAATGTGGGGCAATGACACTTTTTGAGTCGGGGTCTCACTCTGTCACCCAGGAGGGGGTGCAGTGGCATCATCATGACTCATCACAGCCTCGACCTCGTGGGCTCAGGCTGTCCTCCCACCTCAACCTTCCAAGTAGCTGGGACTACAGGTGCATGCCACCACACCTGGCTCTTTTTTTTTTTTTTTGTAGAGAAGGAATCTCGCTAAGTAGCCTAGGATGATCTCAAACTTCTGGACTCAAGCGATCCTCCCACCTTGGCCTCCCAAAGTACTGAGATGACAGGTGTGAGCCACCTCACCCCACCTGAGGAAGCTGATGGTGGAGTCCCTATGAACATTTTGTTCACATTTTGGCAAACTCTGCTTTCATTTTTCTCAGGTGCATCGAGGGTGGGCATAACCAGATGGGCTTTCCAGCATCCCGATATGTTCAGACCACCAGCAGTGCAGGAGCTCCTGGTGCCCACATCCTTCCAGTCCTGGCGTCCGGGTGGCAGTGTCTTCCACATGCGTGACTGACTATGGACACACATCTTAACATCCAAGTACCAAACTTTCCTCACTTTCCTCATCTGTAACATGGGTTCATCACAGAGCCTGCTTCTTCCAGTGACCTCAAGGATCACATGAAATCATTCATTTGCACACATGTCCCGGCTCCCAGCCCACCATAAGCACTGGGCACACACAAGCTGCCACAATCACCATCCACGCAGGTCCAGCTGGACCTTGAGATCGTCTTTCATTTCCGCTGCCGCTGGCTGATTCCACAAAAGATTAAACATGCCTCGTGAGGCCACCCTCTCCCAACACGCCTCCCCAGCCTGGGGCTCCCTCCTTACTTCCTCTCCTTCTCTTACCTCACCTCGGCACCTCTATGCCCTCCTCCTCTCCCCCAACATTGCTAGAGCCCCAGCACTCTTCTCAAAGCCCAATTCTGTTCCCAGTAGCCCCTACTCAAACACCTTCCCAGGCTCCCCATGGCCAAACAGGTAAAGCCTGTTACAGTCCCTCCCAGCACTTGCTCCCCTCTCACCTCCAGACCGTCCATCCTTCCCTGACCCATCGCCCCCTGGTGTCCCTCCGTCTGCCCCCTATTACCTCCCAGTCATCTATCTCTTCCTCCCCCCTCACCTTCCAGCTGCCCATCCCTCCCTCCCCCTCACCTCCTGGCCATCTCAGCCCTTGAACATGGTTTTCTGGCCTCCCCTGAAAGGCTAACTCGTGGTGGTCCACCGTGGCTGAGTTCCTTTGATGCACCTAAGAACGGGTGCACGGGAGCAGGAGCCACATGTCCTCTGGAAGCTTCTTTTGACTCTGTTTAGAAGAACTCTTCAAATTCTGTTTAGCTTTGTATTTGATAGCAGCTCATATACGGAAAAGCACACGGGTCCTACATGAACGTCCAGTGACTCTTCACAAAACGAAGGCACCCATGCACCCAGTCCCCCAAATGCTGCCCCATGCCCTCCCCTGCTGCTTCCCAGAGGCCTGCTGTGACCCCTGACATAACCCACAATGACCTCCAGTCTCTCAAAGCCTCTCTGCCTCCCCTTCTGCACGCCATAAAACTTGCCTTCCGTGGTTCCTTCCACCCTGCAAACTTCCAACCATCAGGGGAGGGTCTCCCATTACTGTCCCCAGCCCCTGGCATGAGCTTGGCACATGGTGGGGCTCCCCAGATATGTGACTGAAGGCGCTATGAGGTCGCCCCCACCATGCCAGGCTGTTTTCCCTCCCTCTCACCTCACTGCTCAGATAGAGGGATACTCGGCCCTTTGATCAGCCAGCCGAATCTTCTAGGCTGGCCCCTGGGGAAGGCAAGCCCTACAGAGAATCTTCCACCTGCCAGGGGAGCAGCCTTGCAAAGACCCAGGACTGGAGTCATTTCTGTGCCTGGCCCTGGCTTCCTGAGGCATCTCAGGGAGCTCAGGCCTTCCCCCCAGCGAGATCAAAGACCCGCCTCCACTTCAGAGGCAGGAATTTGGATGGTAGGGACCACTGTGAGTGATCACCACAGGAGAGGTGATGAGCTCTCCTGAGGCCCTAACTCCTAGAGCTGTGGCAGTCCTGCTGGATCTGCACCTCCTGGGTTTCCTGCCGGATCAGAAGCTCTGGGTGCAAAGGACCCAGAGGGAAAATAACTCCCCCAAGGTTTCCAGAACCTATAGAACATTTCAGGAAATCCAGAAACATGCATTGTCAGGAAGGGCTGACATGGGAGTAAAGACTGGAAAACAGTCTGCCATGTGTGCTGAAGCCAGCCCAGAGCCATACCCTGTGGCCGGGTACCTCCATGCTGAGGGGATTCCCCTCCAGACACGCACCCAGTCACCAGGAGGTACATTCTAGAATGTTCTTAGCAGCACCTAAAATATGCTAGTACTGGGACAGGCTCTACCTAGAAACTACCAGAAAGCTCACCCTCAGCAAGATTGACAAATAGTTGGGGTGTATCCACATCATGGAAAATTCCGCAGCAGTGACAATGAGCCACACACCACATGAGGAATCTCGTGACACCATCCCACGAGCTAGAAACGAACAGTCGGCGGCGATCAGTTTTGCCAAGACCATCCAGGCCTGCCCTGGGCTGGCAGGTGTGGCAAGAGCTTGGTGCATCTTGGTTGTCCAACCCCAGCTCGGCCACCCGGGACCAGGGACCCTGCCCTGGCAGGGACTTACCCTCCCCGCAGTGACTCCCCATCCGTCCTTGAGCCCACACTGCCCATCAGACCTGGAACCCTGCTCTAGCTCCAAATCCCCGAGGAAGAATCGAATCTGCCCCACTGAGCCCTGGTGTCACTGTCCTGTGATCCCACAACAAGTGCCACACCCTGGTAGATTTGTTCCTGCTCTGGAGGGCAGCCCCTGGAGTCAAGGTCGGCAGGGCCTCGCCCCCTCTGGAGGCTGTAGGGGTGGCCCCTTCCTGCTTTTTCCACTCTGGGTAGCTCCAGTAGTTCCTGGGTTTGTGGTCACCTTGCTCCGACCTCTGTCTCCATCACCGTCTGGCCTTCTCTGTGGCTCTGTGTGTCCCTTCTTCTTCTTACAAGGACATCAGTCACAGTTTTGGAGGCCCACTTGGAAATTCCATCTTTTTTGTTTGTTTGTTTGTTTTTTGAGTTGGGGGGTCTCACTCTGTCACCCAGACTGGAGTGCAGTGGCATGATCACAGCTTACCACAGCCTCGACCCCCTGGGCTCAGGCGCTCCTTTTGCCTCAGCCTCCCAAGTAGCTGGAACTACAGGCTCGAGCCAGCAGGCCTGGCTAATTTTTGTTTGTTTGTTTATGTGTTTCTTTATTTATCATAGAGACAAAGCCTTGCTATGTTGCCCAGGCTGGTCTCGAACTCCTGGCCTCAAGCAATTATCTTGCCTCAGACTCCCAAAGGGTTGGGATTACAGGCGTGAGCCACCCCACCCTGCTGGAAATCCTGGCTTGAGATCCTCAACTTAATTACATCTGCAAAGACCCTTTTCCCAATAAGGTCACATTCACAGGAACTAAGGTTTGTGACTTTAACGTCTTTTTTCAAGGAACACTGTTTAACCCATAACACCTGTACTGCTCTTTCATAATGCAAGACTCCACATAGTCTGACTTGGGCAACCAACTCCCTCAACGCTCGGCCACCTTGAAGTGAGCTGCTCACACCTGCTCTGGAATGTGGCAGGCAGCCAACATCTTCCGAACAGAGGCAGGGTAGGATCTGGTTGCTCGACACCTGGGCTCCCTGAGCCCCCAAGGCGACCTGTCTGAGTGTAGGTTCCCCCAAATCAGACCCTGAGATGAGGTTTCCAGGGTGATGGGTTTATTTGGGAGGTACTCTTTTTTTGGGGGGGAGCCCCCACAGTGTTGAGGAAGAAGGACAGAGGAGGCAGGGAGGCCCACACATGAGGCATCCCCATGCCAGCCAGAACTGTGGGCACCGGAGCTCAACCCACAGGAACTGGGAGATGGATGGCTCCCATAGGGTGGGGCAGGGGTTTGTGCACCAGACCCCACAGCTTGCCAAAGGCTGTGTCGGGGACTTTGGCTTTTCGGTATCGTGGGCCTGCCCTGTGTGGTCTAGGGAAGTTTCCATGGCCAGACGAGGCCTCAAACAAGCCTCATGCGTGGATGAACAGCCTCTAGCATGCACAGGAGAAGCAGGAAGGCACGGCACCCACCACGGGATGTGTGTCTGGAACCCTCATACCAGACAAGCAGCTTCCTGTCCAAGACCGTGCATTTCACCTTATGAATTTAAGACTCTTTTTCCAAGAAGAGGCCCGTGTGTGTTTCCCAGGACAGCTGTAACAAATGCCCACACGCTTAGAGGCTTAAAACACCCCAGATCGATTTTCTTGTAATTCTGAGACAGCCCAAAACAGTCTCATGGGGCTAAAACCAGGTGTCGGCAGGACTGGCTTTTTCCAGAGGCTCCAGGGGGAAGGCTGTGTGTCCTGCCTTTCCAGTCTCTAGAGGCCACAGCACTCACTGGCTCACAGCCCCATCCTCTGTCTCCAAATCCAGCACTGCATCACTCCGACCTCTGCCCCCACTGACTGTCTCCTTCTCTGGGTCTGACCCTCTTGCCTCCCGGTTACCAGGACTTCCATGACGACCCTGACCCCCCCGGATAGTCCAAGGAGATCTCCCCGCCTCAAGGTCCTTCACTTCATCACATCTGCAAAGTCCCTTTCACCAATATGTCACACAGCCACTCAGTCACAGTTTCTGGAGAAGAGGGTGTGGACAGCCTCAGGGGCCACGTTTCTGCCGGCTACGAGGCCACAGGCTCCCTCACACAACAAGAGGAGCCCCAGGCCAGGCCAGGCAAGTCCCCCAGGAACAGCAAGAGCACGGAGCTTCCTGAGGCTCCGGGTCCAGGACGTGCCCCCAATTTTCCCCCAGCAGGACCCATCAGGAAATGGTGACCCCCTCAAAGCGTTTACATGGAAAAAGTGAGGTACCAGGCCTGCTCACCGCCCTGTAAGCAGAGCCAAGGGGAGCGCAGAGGATACTGAGTCCTCAAGATGAAAGACTGTAGGAGGTTGTGGCCATCCCAGGGCCAGAGGGACCAGGGAAGAACATAGTATCACCAGAGCCTGGGGAAGAGGGAGCACCAAATGGGGGGGGGGCAGACAGATGAGAAGGATCCCAACCCTGCCACTCCCGGCCCTTGGGACCTGTTTGGCAGCCCCCGAGAGCCCCAGTCACCCAAAGCAGAAGGGGTCTCAATTGTCCCCAGAGACAGGGACAAGGCAGACAGGGTGAAGAACCAGGAGCAGCCATCCACCACCACCTCTCCGCGACCCTGAGCCACCACCCGGCTAAGATTCTCTGGTCTTTCAGCCCCAACAGTGGTAAAATTCCCGGTGACAAGGCAGCTTACCCCTGTGAGGCAGGGACTCCCTGCCTCCTGGGAGGGCGGTGAGTCTGCCCCAGAAACGTCATCTGAAGCCAGAGGAAGCCAGCACCTGCCACAAAGAATAAAATTGAAAGCCAGTTTACATTATTTGACAGGATCTCAGAGCTTAATTTGAAGACGGAGAAATAAAGATTAAAACGAGGAGCCCCAGAACAAAGGCTTGCGGCGCACGGAGCAGACCTGCTTTTCGACCCAGAAGACGGGCGATTTATTTGGACAAGAACTCTCACAAGTTTCTTTTTATCCCCTCTGGAGCATATTTTATGTCGCCAAGAATTTCACGGCTATTAAACGCTGCAAAGAAATCCTTTTAAACCTGCCTATTTATAGCAAGGGGCAGGCGGGCTCTCAAAGCGGTGTGAGTGGTGAGACGTCAGAAGTCCTTTGAAGTTGACAGCCTGCAGGATTTACTGGAGCTGAATGCACCCACCTGTGACCCAGCAATCACACTTCTGGGTATTCCCACCCCAAATACGGCTGTGTGCTCACCCAGAGGCACACAGCCCAAGTCACCTGAAGCTGGCAGGTACCCCAGTTGTCTCCCAAGGCAGAAACAGGGCAGACGGGGTGGAGAACCTGAGTCCAGCTAAGATTCTCTGGTCTTCCAGATTCTCTGGTCTTCCAGCCCCAATGACTGCAAAACTCGTGGTGTTAGAATGTCGGGAGGTGCCCTGGCCTGATATTCATAATGGTGAAATAAACAAGTGAATCAGGACATAGCATCTGCATGGAATACAAATCAGCAATGAAAATGGAACACCGGCAGCCACACACTCGCAAACACAATCATCAAAAGAAACTAGACCGGGCACGGTGACTCACGTCTATGCTCCCAGCACTTTGGAAGGCGGAGGCGAGAGGATTGCCTGAGCCCAGGGGTTTGAGACCAGCTTGGGCAACTTGACGTGACTTTGTCTCTACAATAAATTTTTAAAAAATAGCCGCACTCGGTGGCTCAGCCTGTAATCCCGCGCCTTGGGAGGCTGAGGTGAGTGGATTGCCTGAGCCCAAGGTTTCGAGACCCGCCT
>NW_007251146.1:263177-280862 GCF_000164805.1 Carlito syrichta | reverse complement strand
CATCAAAAATCAGCCGGGCGTGGTAGTGCGTGCCTGTAATTCCAGCTACTCGGAAGGCTGAGGCGGAAGGATCGACGGAGCCCAGCAGGTCGAGGCTGCGGTGGCCGGGAGTGGCCACTGCACTCCAGTCTGGGCAACAGAGTGAGACTCCAACTCAAAAAAAAAAATTTTTTTTTTTAATTAGTCGGAGTGGCAGCACATGCCTGTGGTTCCAGCTACTTGGAAGGCTGAGACAGAAGGATTGCCCGAGCCCAGTAGGTCAAGGTTGTGGTGGCCAGGAGCGTGCCACTGCACTCCAGCCTGGGTGACAGAGACCCCCAACTCGAAAAGAAAAAAGAAAAGAATCTGGACACCATGAACATAAAGCCCCAAGTCAAACATCTGCTTGGCAGTGACCGAAGTCCCATAGTGGGTCCCAGGAAGGGGTAGTTACCGGAATGGAGAACAAGGGGATGCCCTTTACGGACCAAGCGTGTGAGGCCCTGTGGAGCTGAGTGCTACACACCACGACGCAGCTCCCGGGAGGAGCTTGGAGTAGCCAGGTCTCCCTCCATGTTCAAGTGGGCACAGGCCGATCTGCGTTCCCCGGATGGAGGTGATTCAAGTGACACTGTGAAGCGATCTGCATACCCTGTGTGTTTTGCTTACTTAAGATATTTCTTTAAATCAACTTTGTGAATGCAAAGATTGTATCTAAAAGGAAATTTCACTGCACCGAGATAAGAGGAAAATCAATCTTGCTTTCCATAAGGGACACAGACATGAGCACAGCGCCACCATCCCTCAGCCAAAGTCCCGGAGTGCCGAAAAGCAAAAGGAATGTTCTTGGTTTAGTTTTCTCTTCCTTCTGTCATTGCTGTGAACTTGGTACAGCCTCATGTGATGGCAAAAATCTGACTTGGGGCTATCTGTAGCCTATTTATTCCACCTAGCCTAGAAATCATCGCTTCACTGAAGAAGCAGGACTAGGAGTGCCAGCCACGAGGAACCCCCAGGACCCACCGGAGACGTGAAATCAATCGCCATTCAAGCACCGTGTTGCCTTCTAAAACCAGAAAGAAATATTTGCAGCACATCGGGTTCAGGATGCTAGCTCAGGCATTGTGTCCCTGTACAGTGACCATGAGACGACACTCTCAGTTCTTTCCTGCTGTCTTTGTTATCCTTGCCTGTTCCCTCTGACCCAAAGGGGCCCCGGGAGGAGCTCAGGGAGCATGAGGAACCTTGGAAGGCCCCTGCATGAGGGACAGGCAGAGCACCTCAGGGACTCCACAGCCCTGCTCAGAGCAAGCAGACACGCGAGCATTTCTCTTCTACATGGAAGAGAGCACATGCTTGTAGACATTCCGGCTGTGCTGAAGCTTGAAGTGTGACACTTGGTTTTTTACTCCGTCAACACATCTTTTATTGGTTCCTTTTAGTTGACAAGTGAGAAGATGTATCTCTCTCTGTTGTGCCACCTGATGCTTTGATGCGTGTAACACTGGGGATGGTCGTGTCAAGGTCTCTAACGTGCCCGCCCCACACCGTCCTTGCTTTCCATCAAGCAAGGCGCTTTTAAGACACGTCCACTGTGTTTCCCCCTCACAGAGGGGGGGTTTATGTCCCCTCCCTTTGGATCAGGACAGGTGCTGAGACCACATGCCCAAGCAAGTTGGCGGAAATGACGCAGTCTGACTGAGGTCAGAAGCAGTGTCTCCACTTGGTTGTACTGGGTGCCGTGTAGGAAGTCCAGCAACTCTGGGCCTCCGTGCTGGGAGGGCTGCGTGTGGGTGGTCCCTTCCACATACCAGCCACAGCAGCTGCCGGCCACAAGGGAGGGTCAGTGTGGACATCCAGTCATGAGGGCCAGTGTAGACATCTAGCCACAAGGGAGAGCCAGTGTGGAGATCCAGTCACAAGAGGGCCCGTGTGGACATCTAGTATGCAAAGAACCCCTTCTCTGGGCAGGCCCTGTACAAGATGGTGGCCCTGTTCTGCACGAGCAGCTGTGGTGTCAGAGTTAATGGAGACAACTCGTGAAGACTGTGCCTGCCGTGCAGGGTAGCATTGGGCAAACAAATGCCCCGGCTCAAGTTGCCCCACCTTCTCCTGAGAGGCACCGGGAACAGGGGCCAGTGTGACTTCTGTGCATGGAGCCAAGTATGGGGCCAGGATGGGACGCACCCCATGACAAGGATGGCTTCCTCACGTTGGGCACCTCCAGGTCAACTTTCCTCCTGCAGAGACTCCTTCCAAGTCCATTCGTCTACGCTCCTCCATGCCTCAGAAGGAACATCATGTGAAGAGCTCTGAGACGGCCACTCGTACATGTCAGCTTGACAGACTCAGGAGTGCCCAGGCAGCCGGTGACACGTTATTTCTAGTGTGTCTGAGGGTGTTTCTGGGTGGAATCAGCACTTGCGTTCATGGACAGAGTCAAGGTTGTCCTCCCTGACGTGGGCAGGTGCCATCCAGTCCACTGAGGGCCCAGGCAGAACAAAGAGGCCGAAGAAGGGGAATTCTCTCTTTTGAGCTGGGACACGCATCTTCTCCTGCCCTTGGACTTGAACTGAATGCCACCAGTGGCTCTCCTGGTTCTCCAGGTTGCAGACAGCAGATGATGGGTTCTCAGTCTCTTTGACTGCATGAGTATAGAGGCTGTGAAATTGGGAGAAAAAGTAGGGGGTGGGGGAGAGAGGGAAAGAGACAGGGAGGGAGAGGAAAGGAGAGGAGGAGATGGAGGGAGAAGAGAAAGGGAGGAAGACAGAAGGAGGGAAAGAGAGAGGGAGAAAGAGAGAGGAAGGGAAAAAGAAAGGGAAGGAGAGAGAGACAGGGAGGGAGAGAAAGGAAGGGGGGAGGGAGTGAGAGAGAGAGGTAGAAGGTAGAGGGAGAGAGAGATAGGGAGGGATACAGGGAGAGACAAGGAGGGAGAGAAAGAGGAAGAGAAGGAGAGAGGGAGAGAGAGAGAGGAGAGAGAGAGGGAGGGAGAGGGAGAGAGGGAAAGAAAGAGAGAGAGAGCGAGAAAGGATAGCAGAGACATACTTAGCCATTGCCTCTCAGTTCTGTTTCCCTGCGAGCCCTGACTACAATGTTGCCTTTCTAAAATCTCAAAGCAAATATGAATTTTAAAATCCATCTCGCTCAAGGCCTTAGCTAAGCAGAAGTGCTGAATCGGCATTTGTTGAATAAGTGGTGCCACAGTGAGGAAATGGATGCGTGCACTCACCACACGCAGGGGACGGGGATGGGCCTTGTGCTCTCGTAAAGTTCAAGTGACCCGGATGTCCACACTGGCCCTCCTTCGGGGCTGAGCGTCCACCCTGACCCTCTCTATGGCCGGCAGCTGCGGTGCCTGGCCTCTGGGAGCACCGCCGGGGTTGGGCGGGAACACCATACGGGGACCCAGCAGCCCGGTGGCCTCTTCCATGGCAGCTGGCTTCCCCTAGAGCGAGCGCCCCAAGAGAGCCAGCCGGAAGCTGATCTGGCCTCAGAAGTCACATGGCACCGTTTCCACAATGCTCTACTGGCCGAGGTGGCCTATAAGTCCCCCGGGTTCAAGGGCAGGGGCCAGTGACGCGACCTCAAAACAGGAGGAAGATGCAAGCCTAAGAAGGCGGTGCTTCACAGGCGTCATGGCTACAGGCACTGGTGTTGCCCAAATCTTTACAATCACACGTTTATTTTCTAATTTTAAAAAAAGTGTGTGTGTGTGTCTGTCTGTTCTCTTCGGGGCATGCTAGAGAGTTCCCAAAGACCCCCCTCCACGCCTCACTCAGGATGAAATGCTGGGTGAGGGAGCCCCGGGGCTTGAGGGGGACTTGACCAAATCAACATGGCTGCTCCCACGTCCTTCAAGAAGTTTCACGTCGTCTCCATCAGCCACAATCCTCCCCCAGTGGAAGAGGGATGCTGGTGGGAGGACTCAGGCCCCTGCCGGGCCACACATGAATGATGACCCTCTGGGAAACCCCCTCTGGTCCTGCCCTACTCCCTTCCTTCCCCACCCACCCCCACCCCTCCAGGCTCCTGCACACTGGGAAGTCCAGAAGCGTCCAGCATCCTCCAGGCCTTCCTTCTTGTGCCAAACGAGGGCCCCAGGGGAGAGAGGAACCTCGAGGCTAGGGGAAGATGGTCATCCCAGCCCTGGGAGGCCTCGGTCCCTCCAAGGCCCACCAGGACCATGCTCGGCAAACAGCCTCGGAGTTCTAGGTGGTTTCCGCAGCTCGAATTTATAACCTTGTTGTCTCCTTTTCCCATAGAGAGAAAAGGCCTTGGCTGGGGACCAGCCCTGGCCAGCAGTTGCTGGTTATCCACGTGTGGAGCAGGACAGGGCAGCGTCCGCGAAGGGCGTGCTAAGTCCTGGGAGCAAGCCAGGAAGCTGGAAGCCTTCCTCCCCGCCGATGCCACAGGGCAGGGAAGGTCAGGCCGGGTGGGGGGCTTGGACACCTCAGCAGAGACCACGCCCATCCTGTTCCCTGTGACCTGGGATTGCTGTCCCCTGGAGTCTCCAAGATCTCCTCTGTCCCAGCAGCAAATGGGTTCACGCCAGCTTTGTCCCCACCCCTTCGCCAGGAAGGAGGCACCGGACCACTCAGGTGTGGGGGCTGGGCACAGGCTACCCCGGAGCCAGGAGGGAGAGCGGGCTCCATGCTGGGTGCCTATTCCAAGGGTGCCAGGGTGCTCATGAGATACTGGGAGAGACCCTCAAGGCAAACACCAGCCAGCAACATTTCCTGCCAAGCATCAGAATGAGCTTCGAGGATTTCAAGAAGCAGTTTTGACTTTGAGAGCCTGAGATGAGGCTTTGAAAGGCCAGATCTCCACAACAGGTGAACTGCACATGAGTGCTCCCTCACCCTCCCCCCACGGCAACCTTCGTCCTCATCTGTGAATTTGTCCCTCCTGCTAGAGACCTTCCTTCCAGAGTCGTAGGTGGCCTCAGGAAATAGCAGGCCCTCGTTCCGCTTGAACATCTAGATAACAGGCAAGTGTTTTTAAACTGAAAAATGCTATCACCAAAAAATTAGCAGGGTATGGTAGTGCGCACCTATAGTTCTGGCTACATGGAAGGCTGAGGCGGAAGAATTGCTGGAGCCCAGCAGGTCGACGCTGGGGTGGTCGTGAGCGTACCACTGCACTCCACCCTGGGCGATGGAGTGTGACTCCAACTGGAAAAAAAAAAAGCCACAACACTATTCACGTTTTAGTCTATTCAAGCTCAGAAATCTTGACCTTCTTCAAGGGCACAGAGCACCTTCCTGGAAATCAGGAAAAGCTCCCGTGTGCAGTCAACAACCTGCACAACCTTGCCTGGCAACCCTGTTGCAAGACTTATCTCTGCTCAGCCTCAAGGGGAATGGTGTGAGGCTAGTCCTTGTCCCAACACAGAATCACAGTTGGAAGGAACTGGGGGTCAACTAAGCTGGTGGCTTTGAAAGCCCCACCCCTTCAGGCTCCTTCAACATACTGAAACCACTGGTCTAGTGCTCAATTTGGTAGCAGGAGCCTGCGGTCTGGACAGAGCTGGATGCTTGCCAAGGTCACAAGAGCCTGTTATTGGTCAAGATTTAAATCCAGGCAAGTTCCAAACTTGCGGCCTGGCCGTCCAGATCAGTGTTGTCTAAAAGAAATCCAATGCCAGTCGTGTGTGTCATTTTAAACTTTCTGGTTGCTATATTTTTAAATGTAAAAAATAAAAAAAAGATGGGGGAGGAATATTTATTATTGATTTTAATAACGTATTTTACTTCACCTAATATATCCCAAACATGTAATCAATATAAAGATGATTTAAATCTTCAAAGCCTGGTGATATTTCATACTTCAGCTCATCTCAAGGTGAATGCTAAATGTCCTCTGGTTTTAGAGTTCATCAAATCCACGGCTGAAAAGATAGTTGCACATGCCAAGCTGTTCCAGACGTTATCCAGGGTTTTCTCATTAACCGAACCGAGTACTGGTTTTTCAATTCAAATTAAATGTGATTCAAATGGCAGTTCCCCGTCGCAGAGGCCACATTTCAAGGGCACAGTGGCCGCATCCACCCTCGGCGAGCGAGTCAGACACAGCCGCTCTGAACTCCGGCCAAGACGGCAGTGACCCGGCCCCCTTCACTGCAAGGAAGGTCGGGGAGAACTGCTCCTTCCCCAGGCCCCTCTGGGTGAAAGGTGATGGCGTCGAGAACACAGCAAGGGCGTGGAGACATGACCCCTATTCTTTCATGGCTGTCCTCTGGCTTCCAGGGCTCTTGTTTGACAAGCAGCCGTGTAGCACTGTTCCCAGGCTCCCAGGGGGGAGGGCGGTCAGCTCTCCAGAAGAATAGGCCCAGGTGGCCATAGGCGCCTGGGGCCACCTTGGACAAGGCCTGATGTCCTGGGAGGGAGGAATGTGGGTGGGGGCTAGCTTTGAGCAGAGCCAGTGCCATGAGGTGCTGCAGGCCCAGGGCCACACGGCTGTGGAGACCCCAGGTGCAGAGAACCCAGGCCTTTGTAGAGTGAGGCTCACAGAGCCCTCATGTTCTCTTCCTGGGGCTGCCACAGCGAGTGCCCCAACTGGGGGGCTTCAAACAAAAGAACCATAAGGGGGACACCCAAAAACCCAGAATGATCTTTTGGAGGGCGGACCCTTGTAGCATGGGCTTCCGCCCTAGGTAAGTGTCCTAGGAACCCGCCAGCATCCATGTACCAGCTAGCATTGTTGGGAGAGGCTGCATTCAGCTTCAGTGAACTTTCTTTTGGAGATTCTGTCAATGCGTTTGCCCATTTCCTGATGGCTGGTTTACAAGCACACCTGCCCACACGGCACAGAGTGTTCAGCAGTTTTTGATCCAAACCTGCATGACCCCCAGGCCCTACCCTCCCTGTCCACCCAATTTCCCCCTGAGTGGCTTTTTTTTTTGTTTCCCCAGATGAAAAAAGTTCTCCAAGGGAAATGTTTTGCCGATGCAGAAGAGGTGAAACAAAAAACAGCCAAAGCACTAAAAAGGCATTAAAACGGATGAGTTCAAAACCTGGCTTGAGCAGTGTATTCTCAATAATGTATTGCATCCAATGGAGAGGAATTTGGAGGGGACTGAAGTCTAAACATGTAAAAATGAATGTATATTTTTATTTTTATTTTTTTTTTTTTTGAGTTGGAGTCTCACTCTCTCGCCCAGACTGGAGTGCAGTGGCCACTTCCGGCCACAGCCTCGACTTGCTGGGCTCCGGCGATCCTTCCGCCTCAGCCTTCCATGTAGCTGGAATTACAGGCATGCACTACCATGCCCGGCTGATTTTTTGATTTATTGTAGAGATGAGGTCTCGCTGCCCAGGCGGATCTTGAACCCGTGGGCTCAGGCAATCCACTCTCCTCAGCCTCCCAAAGGCACGGGATTACAGGCTGAGCCGCCGAGCCCGGATCTGAATGTATATTTTTAATAAATAAGTTCCAGGGTTTTGGGGTCCCCCACGTATATTCTTCCCCAGTTCTGGAGGTCAGAGGTTCAAGATAAGGTGTGAGCAGGGCCACGCCCCCTCCCGGGGCTGGGGGAGGCTCCTTCCCACCTCTTCCGGCTCCTGGCCACTCCAGGTGTCACTTGGCTTGTGGCCACATCACTCCAGCCTCTGCCTCCCTCCTCCTCTGACCTCCTCCTTGGTCTCTGTGTCATCTCCTCTTTTACAAGAACACCAGTCATTGGATCTAGGGCCACCCTACGTCATCCTAAATCCAGGATGATTTAATCCTCAACTAATTACACCTCCGCACCCCCATCTCAAACAAAGTCACAGTCTCGGTTTCTGCAAGCACGTGAACTCGGGGGGCACCGTGCAACCCACCTCGCCCATCCTTGGCACCCCCAGGTCACTCACCTTAAGCTTGGGGAAGCTCAGCCCTGACAACAACAAGGGTTACTAGCGTTCTCTTCCATGACAGCTAGCACCTCTTCACCTCGTCCATGCACCTGCAATAAGTACCTTACCCAATCCGAACAGACACAATAGCTGGTCCACCTTACAGATGAGTAAGTGGAGGCTCTCAGAGGATCAATAGGCGGGAGACCAGGATGAGGCTGCAGGCAACCTGGCTGCCCAGCCTAAGTTCACAAATGCAAAACAAAATGGCTACTCGGGACCCCTCAAATCTCAGATCCTCTGCCCCCTCAGCAGTGCATCACCTCAGCCCTGCAAGGAGACAACTCTGCAGACTGAAACTCAAGAACAATAGCTAAGACAGTAGCTAGGCCAGGTGCAGCAGCTCACACCTATAATTTCAGCATTTTGAGAGGCTGAGTTGGGAGGATCTCTTGAGGTCAGGAGTTTGAGACCAGCCTGGGAAACATAGCGAGACCTCGTCTCTACAAAAAATCAAAAAATTAGTGAGGTATTGTGGCACACACGTGTAGTCACAGCTATTTGAGAGGCTGAGGTGGGAGGTTCACCTGAGCTCAGGAGGTCAAGGCTGTGATGAACCGTGATCATGCTACTAAACTCTAGCCGGGGTGACAGAGAAAGACCTCAACTAAAAAAAAAAAAAAAAAAAAAAAAAAGACACTGAGTACCTATCACGTGTTCAAAGATTAATATTTAATCTCCTAAATTACCACAAACTGGGGGGCTTACAGCAGCAGAAATGTATCCTCTCCTAGTTCTGAAGGCCACAGTTGGAAACCAAGGCGAGGACAGGGGTGGCTCCATCTGGAGCCTCAGAGCGAGGTCTGTTCTGGGCCTCTCCCGCCACTGGCCGTCCTTGGTGGTCAGCTATGTCACTCAAGGCCCTGCCTCTGAGTCACATGGCCATCTTCCCTCCGGGGGCCGGTGACACCAGTCAGAGGGAATCAGGGCGCATCCTGATCCTCAATGGCCTCATCTTAACTTTAGTTCACCTGCAAAGGCCATCTCCACAGAAGGTCACATTCACAGGTCCTGGGGGAAGGACTTCCACATAACTTGTGGGGTCACAATCAAAACACAATACGTATAAGGACTTGCACATGGCTTGTGAGATCACAGCCACAACACAACATGTGTGTGGACATGCACATGGCTTCTGAGGTCACCACTATGAGACATGTGAGGATGTGCACATGACTTGGGGGTCACAGTCACAATACATATGTATGTGGACGTGCACATGGCTCAGGGGTTCACAATCACAACACAAGTGTGAGGACGTGCATGTGGCTTGTGAGGGCACAACCATAACACGATATGTGAGAGGATGTGCTCAAGGCTTGTAAGGTCACAACCACAACATGATATGTTACACATGGGGACTTACACATGGCTTAGGGCTCATAATCACAACACAGTACATGTGAGGACGTGCACATGGTTTGTGAGGTCTCACAACCACAACACAATATGTGTGGGGACTTGCACATGGCTTAGGGATTACAATTACAACACACTATGTGTGAGGGTGTATACATGGCTTGCAGGGTCACAACCACAACACAATACGTGGTGAGAACGTGCCCATGGTTTTGAACGCACAATCCACCCCCGAGGGTCCTTGTCTTATAGACAAAGAGTCTTGGCCTGGTATGGTGTTGACCTTGCCCTGCTTGCTGGTGGCAGGACTGGGACAAAGCTGTGCCTTCCTGAACCTGGCTGTCACTCACTCCCTCTGGGGACTTTCCAGGACTCTCTGGGGCGCTTTAGCTCAGAACCAAGGACTCCAGTTGCCCAGAGTGGCCTGTAAAGTGGGGCCAGTCTGCTGAGGGTCAAGTTCCCCCACTAAAAGATCTTGACCCCGACGACTGGTCCATGACAACTGTCCTCCCACAGGGTTGGCCAGGACTTGGGAAAGGACAACCTGATCATTTTTCTGCTTCTTCCAACCTCAACGAACCCAGAGCAACATGAGGAAAATTCCAGGCACAACCGTGACAATGAACCGTCCCCCTAATCTGCTGGGGTGACGGCAGAGAAGGCTGAGTCCTGCGGAGGGAACCCCCACCTGCCTCCCACGGCCCTCCCCCCAGGTCAGCTCCTGGGATCTGCCAGTCCATACCATACCTGCCCTCCCTCACTCCTGGCCTCAGTGGAGAGCAGAAGGAAAGGCAGATGAAGGAACCCGGGGACAAAGCCAGACCCCTGAGTCACTCCCAGTGGGGCAGGCATGCAGGAAGCCACGTACTCGGCTGCAGGAAGGCCAGAGATGCAAGCATTCCCTGGCATCACCGCAGGACCCTCCCCTGACTGGGTCAAGCGAGCAGGGAGAGGGAGATTGTGTGAAGCCAACTGGGGACACCAGCAGGGCCTCTGCTGCCAGGTCCCGCCCCCAGCCTGGGGAGGCCAGGCAGCGTAGCCAGCAGGAGCCCTCTCCAGGTGGCAACAGGAGAGAGGCCCCGGCCAAGGCCAGCACAGGCTTGAGTCTGGGGAGGTCGGGGCTTTGATCTCAGCCCGCCCCTCTGACTGGAGCTGACTGCTTTCTGCATCTTATTGGGGCCTCGGGCCGGACACGCCCTGCTTGGCCCCCCGAAGTTCGGTTCTCTGTGCAGGCTGGAGGCCACGCCAAGAACTCCCAAGAGAAAAGTCTCTTGGAACATGCTGAGCTCTTCCTGCCTGCCGGGAGTGGAGCTCGGAAACCCAGACTCCTTCTCCAAAGAGGCCTGAGAAGAGGCTGTGTGCTGAGGCCCAGGGGGACAGGCCGGGGCCTCCAGGGCAAGAGAGAGGAGCTCTTGTCTGCAAATGGGCAGGTGAAATCGAGCGTTTAGGAAAAGTCGGCCTGGTCAGGGCAGGGTGGAGGCAGAAAGAATCTGGCTCTCGTAGGAAATGTAACGAAGAAAGTGAAAGAGAGACAGAGATGGGGCAGGGGACAGAGAGACAGAGAAAGAGACAGGAGAAGGGGACAGAGAGAGACACAGAGACAGAGAAAGAGAGAGACAAAGACAGAGAAAGAGATACAGACAGGACAGGGGACAGAGAGAGGGAGACAGAGAAAGAGTGAGAAGGAGAGATAGAGAAAGTGAGAGGGAGATAGAACGAGAGGGAGAGAGACAGAGACAAAGAGAGACAGAGAAAGAGAGAGATGGCAAGTGTGCATCCTTCCCTGGGACGACTGCCTGTGTCCATCCCTGCCCTGGAGGGTTTGACCTGCGATGCTTCCTCTGGATCTGGAGCCCGTAGGTGTAACTGACTAGCTGGCGGCCGAGAAACCTTCCTTCCTTCCTCGAACTTCCTAGAGGGGAAAGAGAAAGCTTCCAGAGAGAGACAGAGACAGAGAAAGAGAGAGACAGAGAAAGGAGCAGACTCCTGGCTTTCAGGAGTTTGGGGGTCGGGAGGGTCCTGGGAAGAGAGAGGCAGGAAGGAGAGAGCGGGGCGGCCATGCAGTTTCCAGAGGCTGCTGGGCTCCTGCAGGGGCAGCTGGGCCTTCCTGAGACCGAGCACCGCCTAGCTTCCCCCTGTGCCCACTCAGGACAGGGGGATCTGCCCACCTGGCCTCCACCGGAGCGAGAGTTCTAGGCCTTTACAGCCCCAGGCTGAGCCGTCACTGATGGAGCTGCCCCACGCACTCACAACATGTGGGCATAAAATTGTGCCAAGTCACTGCACGTGTGGATCAGAGTTGCAATTATACACCTGGTTTATTTATTTTATTTTATTTTATTTTTGATTTGGAGTCTCACTCTGTCGCCCAGACTGGAGTGCAGTGGCCGCTCCTGGCCACTGCAGCTTCCACCTGCTGGGCTCCGGCGATCCTTCCACCTCAGTCTTCCAAGTAGCTGAAACTACAGGCACGCGCTACCATACCCGGCTAATTTTTTGATTTGTTGTAGAGATGAGGTCTCGCCAAGTTGCCCAGGCAGGTCTCAAACCCGCAGGTTCAGGCAGTCCACTCACCTCAGCCTCCCAAACCATGGGATTACAGGCTGAACCACCGAGCCTGGCTACACCTAGTTTATTAAGCAGAGGATTGTTCATGGGTTAATTTTCATAATGTTGGAGTGTTTTTCCAGATAAGTCCGACTTCTGAAAGATTTGCCGTGTGTCACTTACTTGCCTTTCTGCCTATTCCTCACCCACAGCAGACATCGCTAATCAGTCACAGAGCACACCACACTCCCTCCAACACGCTGCCTTCCCTTTTCACCTGGCTCCCTCTCTGGTCAAATTCTCCAGAACGCTCTCCTGGCCACTCCCAAGCTGGACAGCTGCCCTTTTCCTTCTCACCTCCATAGTATGCGTCCCCCAAAGTTTTGTGTCCCCTTTCTTACCTGTCTCTCATGCCAGGCATGCACATCATGAGAGCCCAGGGCCCAGCACAAAGCCTGCTGTGTGGTAGGGGACATCAGGGAGGTGTCCCCAAGATGCCTCCCTGCCTGCTTTCTTGTGATTTAGATATGATGGGGGGAGGGACTGAGCCTACCCCAAGGTTCAGTTGTGAATCCTTGTCAGAGAGCTCAGCCCAGGTAAGTCAAACCTAAACCCATCAGATCATGTGATTGCTCTGACCAAAGGGATTGACCAAGGATGTGGCCCAGCGGGACACTGTGAGGTGTGTGGGTTGTGCTGGAGGCTTCTGGGAATGAAGAGGTGTCTCCCAGGAACCAGATGTTTTTCCTTGTGAGTAGGGTGGTATGCAGAGGTGATGCCCAGAACTCCTGCAGCCCTTTTGTGACCCAGAGGCCAGCCCACTGGGGACAAGCTAACACAGCAGAAAGCACAGTAAAAAGAAGGAAAGGCATCAGGACAATGGGTCCTTTGGTGACACGCCCTCAGAAGCTGAATCAAAACAACCCTGACACCCACCCTGTCTCCAGAACATTCACTTACATGGATCCACAAATCGAGTCCTTGATTGTGTCACCAATACAGTTGGGCCCAGCCCCTGATTCCCGCTCCTCTGACTTGCCCGCTTAGCTGGGGTCAACTTGCCTCACGGTCTAGGGATCCTCAGGTTTTGGAAACAGATGACCTGGGTTCAAATCCCCGATTTGAGCCGTGATGTCTCAGTACGGGGCCTGGGGCGAGTCACATCTCCTCTGGGAGCCTTGGTTTCCTCAGACCTAAAAATGTGGGGAGTGAGAGAGGTGCCATGTGTTCCATCCCCTTCAGTCCATGGCCTGCTCCCTCTACCCAGCCATGACTGAGGGAGGGAGGAGAAAGGCGTCCCTAAAACACTCAACCAGAGGACAAGGATCGGGGTCTCTGGCCCCCGGCTCTTTCTAGAACATGTAATTTTCAATGAACATTGATCTAACACTGACTTGGGGCCAGTCCCTGCTCTGTGCACTTTGAAAACATTAACTCTTGCATCCTCAACAACTCTGTGGAACGGGGGCTGTGGCTGTACCCATTTGCAAGTGAGAAAACCAAAGCCCTGAAAGGTGGAGAGATTGACCCAAGCCCGTGGGTGGCACAACCTGGGTTTGAACTCCGAGGGCCTCTGTCTGCAGTCAGAACACGTGACTGGCCAGGCATGGGGACTCATACCTGTCATCCCAGCACTTTGGAGACGGAGGCAAGAGGATTGCTTGAGCCCGGGAGTTCGAGACCACCCTGGGAAACGTACCGAGAACTCATCTCCACAAAAAATTATAAAAATTAGCCAGGCATGGTGGTGTGCGCCTGTAGTTCCAGCTACTTGGAAGACTGAGGTGGAAAGATCGCTGGAGCCCAGCAGGTGGAAGCTGCAGTGGCCTTAAGTGTGCCACTGCACTCCAGCCTGGGTGACAGAGTGAGTCAAAAAAAAAAAAGAAAGAAAGAAAGAAAAAGAAAAAAAGAACACTTGGCTGTCATGCCATAATAAGAATGTGCATTTTCTGTGTCCAGCAATTTCTGTGAAATATCCCACTTCATTCTCACAGTCACCCCATGAAGTCAGTCCCTTATCAGCCCATTTTACAGACAGCAAAGCCATCGCTGAAAAACAAAGAAATGCTGCATTCATCAGTGGGTGACCAAGTGAGCGAGCGAGTGAGCCATGCTTCGTCAGACCTGTTGAGTGACCCTGGCTTGACCCCGCCGTCCAGGCCAAGAGTCGGCTCAGGAAGTCCCAGTTACCCCCGGAGTGGGCTCTTGGGACCCGGGGCCTCATCCTGTCTCGGATCCTGGGAGCGGCCCTGGGCACTGAGTTCCCAGTGGCTTCAAAGGGAGCCTGAGCCAGCTGAGCTCCCAGGGGGAGAGCACAGCGGCCCCGCTGCAGCCGCCCACCCCGTGGCCAGACGTCAGAAGCACGCCAGGCAGCTTTGGTCTCAGGCCGCGGCAGATGGGACTGTGCAGCTCGGAGCCAGGCGCTGCTGGGAACCACGCTGGCATTTCCTGGTTGTGTCAACTGTTCGAAGCGCCCCAGAAACCACATGCACAACAAAGTCTCCGGGTGCTGCCTGGAAGGCGAGAGGATTAGGGATGAGGTGCCGCGCCCGGCCCCGCGGGGCCTGGGAACGTCGACTGGCCATCTCTGAAACGTGTGTGGTTCGGCTCAGCCTGTGTTCTCAGGGTTACACTCACAACGGGAGCTACCCTGTGGTCTCAGTGCAGGTGTGTTGGCCAGGGGAGCTAGGCAGGTGTGCTAGTCAGGTATACTGGCCAGGGTGCTGGTCAGTGTGCTAACCAGGTGTCCTAGCCAGTGTGCTGGCCAGATGTTCTACCCAGGTGCTCTGACCAGTGTGCTGGTCAGGTGTGGTAGCCAGGTGTGCAAACCAGTGTGCTAGTCAGTTTGTTAGTCAGTGTACTAGTCAGGTGTACTAGCCAGGGTCCCGGCGAGGTGTGCTAACCAGGTGTGTTAGCCAGGTGTGCTATCCTGTATGCTGACCAGGTGTGTTAATCACATGTGCTAGCCAGCGTGCTAGCCAGATGAGCCAGCCAATGTGCAAGTCAGGTATGCTGGCCAGGTATGGTCACCAGTGTGCTAGCCAGGTGTGCTAGACACTGTGCTGGCCAAGTATACTGGCCAGGTGTGCTAGCCAGTGTGCTAGCCAGATTAACTAACCAATGTGCTAGCCAGGTGTCCCGGTCAAGTGTGCTAGTCAATGTGCTAGCCAAGTATGCTAGCCACTGTGGCCAGGTATGCTAGCCAGTGTACTAGCCAAGTGTGCAGGCCAGGTATGATCACCAGTGTGCTGGGCACTTACCCCTGATCTCAGCCATCCTCAGGCCCCCAGGTGAGGGCCTACTTGAGATAGTTGAGCACCTGGGGGGTGGTGAGGCAGGGCTGAGGGGCCTGTTACCTGCCATACTTTGCATCCAAGAAGGCTGAGGTTGAGGGTCAGTCAGCTCCTCACACAGCTGGGAAGTGGGGAGGACGGATTCAAGGCCAGGACCACCAGCCTCCAGGCCCAGCACTCACACCCCGCCCACAATGCCACCCCAGTGGGAAGTGAGGGCCCCAATAACCTGCCCACGAGGAGTGTGACTTTGGGAGGGGAGACGGGGAGAGCCCACGCATATGGACTCAGCACATGGTATGAACATCATCGCAGGTGGAAAGGCAGGACGGAAACTCAGAGGACCAGAGGGACACCTGGGCATTGCAGAGCCTGCAGCGGGCAGCGGGCCTCAGCACCTGGCGCAGGGGTATCTTTTCAAGGTTCAGGAACTGCTTGGACAGAAGCAGATGTGTACAGTAGGTGCATGATCAGGGAACGGCCTTCCCGCCTGGCCCTGGAGTGTGAACCTCTCCACGCAGGTCCTGAGCTGGAGTGCATTATAATAAGAATCAAGTCCAGGTGGATACCAGAGGGCAGAGTCCAGCGTGGTCCCTCCAAACACCGAAACACGTGTGGCCAACTCTAAACATGTCCAGGATAAACGACTCCTCCCTGTTCGGGGGGGGCAGGCACTCCCCGCATTCCTCTGGCCACGACGTTGTCACTTTGCTGCATCTAGCTGCCAGGAGGCTCCGAAACCTAGTCTTTATCCCCAGGGGCATCTCCGTGGCCAGGTAAAAACTATTACGAAGACGTTTCCGGGAAGGGCTCTGGGGAACATCCGTCAGTCTCTGCCAGGCCACATGATTCAGAGCAAGCCAGTTCATCATCCGAACGGAGGGGGTCACCATTTCCCACGCTCTCCACGGCCCCTGCACAAGCCATAAAAATAAAAGGAAAAAGCCGGGCTCGGTGGCTCAGCTTGTAATCCCGCGTCTTTGGGAGGCTGAGGTGAGTGGATTGCCTGAGCCCGCGGGTTTGAGACCCGCCTGGGCAACTTGGCGAGACCTCATCTCCACAATAAATAAAAAATTAGCCGGGCGTGGTAGCACGCGCCTGTAATTCCGGCTACTCGGAAGGCTGAGGCGGAAGGATCGCCGGAGCCCAGCAGGTCGAGGCTGCGGCGGCCTAGAGCGGTCACTGCACTCCAGTCTGAGTGACAGAGTGAGACTCCAACTAAAAAAAAAATAAAATAAAATAAAAGGAAAGGAAAAGAGGCCGGGCTCGGTGGCTCAGCCGTATCCCGCGCCTTGGGAGACCAGGACTCGAAGGGGCACGAGGGAAAAGCACAGCCAGCAACATTTGGTCAGGGGGCCAGGATGCCCTCTGGTTTTGACTCTGCTACTGCCTTCCTCCACTAGTCTGTTTCCTCATCTATAAAATGGGAGAGGACAGGCCCATCGGCCCGACATGGAGAGAGATCAACCCTCCAGATCATTTTCCTTAAAGGGAAGGAAGAAAATGGTATTCTAGGGGCATCAGGAGGGCGGGGCCGGGGGCAGTCAGGATTTTACTGTGTCTCCCAGGCTAGAGAGCAGTGACATGATCATGGTCACCACAGCCTCAGCTTCCTGGGCTTAGGAGATCCTTCCACCTCAGCCTCCCAAGCAGCTGGGACTACATGAGTACACCACCACCACACCTAGCTAATTTTTAAATTTTTTTATAGAGACGAGGTCTCACAATGTTGCCCAGGCTGGTCTTGAACTCCTGGGCTCGAGCAATTCTTCCAAAGTGCTGGGATGACAGGCGTGAGCCATCGCACCTGACCTAGATCACTTGAACAATTAGGCAAGATGGCAAGGCCAAAGACAATAGTCTCATAATATTTATAGTTGTCCAGCCCTTACTTTTAAAGGCGGTATTAGTTTTAAACTGCTCATAATTGATATTGGTGAGATCGAGAGTTGTAACAAAATGAGAAAATTGCCAAGTAACAAAATGAGAAAATTGTCATAGCCAAGTAACCATAAACTGTCATTTCTGCTCATAATCCACCCCCCCACCCTTTTTTTTTTTTGACTCAGAGTCTCACTGTCACCCAGGCCAGAGTGCAGTGACACCCTCACGGCCACTACAGCCTCGACCTCCTGGGTTCAGGCGATCCTTTTGCCTCAGTCTCCCAAATAGCTAGAACTACAGGCTTGCATCACCATATGCCCAGCTAGTTTTTTGTAGAGGCAAGGTCTTGCTATATTGTCCAGGCTGGGCTCAAACTCCTAGGCTCCGGCAATCCTCCTGCCTTGGCCTCCCAAAGTGTTGGGATGACATGTATGAGACCCCACACCTAGCTGAGTCTTACTCCAACTGGTGAAATGTAAGCAGGCCCACGGGTCCAGGAGTATTGGCCTCAGTACCTGACTCTCACAGCCCTTCTGTGTCCTAAAATGTCCTGCAGGCAGGGGAATGAAAGCAGGTATTCAGGGTGAGGGGACATTAGGTCAGCCGGTGACACTCAGGGGTTCAGTTGTTCCCTATTTGGCAGTACTTCTTTTTGTTGTTGTTTTGGTTTGGTTTTTTTTTTTTTTTTGAGTTGAAGTCTCACTCTGTCGCCCAGACTGGAGTGCAGT
>NW_007251146.1:261330-263157 GCF_000164805.1 Carlito syrichta | reverse complement strand
ACAGCAGGATTACAGGCTGAGCCACCGAGCCTGGCTGGCAGTTCTTCTTTAAGTCTGACATTATTACAAAAAAATTGCCTTAATATGTGAAAAAATTTAAGCTAATAAATTTGTGTCTGAAACTTACAACAATAACAATAAAACCCCACCAGAGATGAGTAGATGTCCTAGAGGGCTGAAAACCTGTGGGTGCCACCCCGGGGCTTTCTCCTTTGTGTGATCTGAAGGCCTCAGGCAGCCTTTTCTCTCCCACGTGTCAGACTCAGGCCCACCTGCCCCTGCATTTGGGAAACTTTGGGGTCACCGAAGACACTGAGCTGTGGTGTCAGAGAGACCCCAAACCCAGCTCTGCTTTCTCGCTGGGCCACCTGAGACAACTTACTCCCCCTCTCTGAGCCTCCGTGACGACCGACATGTTCATACCCACCCTTGAGTTACTGTAATTAAATCATAACGCAGTGGGTCCACAGCGCCACAAAGGCGACGGCCAGGGGCTGTATTCCTGCCAGTCAGTTTTCCAGGCCAGCATCCTGTGGGGCCCAACAAACGCACACCGCCTGGGTCAGGTCCCCTCTGGAGCCCGGGATTCAAGGCCTGGAGGAAGTGGGGCCATAAACCCCTTCCCACCCCATCCCTGGAGACCAAACCGTTATCAGAATCAAAGCCACCCTGCTGACGGCGGGCCTGGGCGGCAGGCCCCCTGGCTGTTATATGGGACGCAGGACGTCTCCAGCCACCTCTCCAGGAGTTTGATTTGGGCCAGAAGGCGGCCTGTTGCCTCCTTTAGAGAGATGCTTATCTCTCTCTGCAGGGAGGGAGGGGCCGCGAGGTGCCAGCAGTCAGGCGGGTGAAGGAGCCATGCTGATAGCAGCCGCAGCGGCCCACTACCCCCGCCTGTGCTCAGCCAACAGCCCCCTATACCGCTCAAAACCCAGGGAGGCCCGAGCTTGCCTCCTGGCAGAAGCACGGATCTAGCAATTCGGTGTTTCACTTCCGGAGCCTTTGGTGGGGGAGATTCGCGGGCCAGCGTCACCCGGACCCCTGGGCTCTTGGCCTTTGAGGAGGAAGGCTCCAGTCCAGAGGGCGGAGGAGTCAGCAGGGCCTGGGCTCATTTGGGAACTGGTACGAGAAGCCCAGGCCTTGACAGGGACGTCACTTTGATCGTCCCAGGATTCTGGAAGCTTCGGGATAGAGCCTTGAGATGCAAGTGGCTATTGTTCAAGGGGCAATACTGTCTCCTGCACTCCGGCCTACCTGGCCTCCAGGCTCAGCTGTCGCTGGGGGACTTTGCCTGGTGACGGTGTCCTCGTCACAGCGTCACCCTATGGGGACTAGAAGAGCCCAGACGTGCAGGTCACGGCAGGGCCCCACGTGTGCCCCAAGCTGCATCATGGTTACTGTTATCATTATTGCTGGGAAATGGTGGGGATATAACACCAGCCAAGCAGTCCCTGGACAGCCCACGGGCAGCAAGTGGAGCCTGGAGAGAGAGACCCGAATGCCAAGAGGTCATTTGCCTTTGTGTATTTAACACATCTTTCTAATGAGCTTGTATTTTTTTTTTAATTTTTATTTTAAAGATGTGGGGTGCCATTCAGGGTTAGGTATGCAAATGGTCATGGTGCCGCTGAAGTTTGGGCCTCCCTTTGATCCCTACGTCACCTGATTTGAGATCAGGTACCCTTACTGATGAAGTGTGGCCCCCTCTCCCCTGGCAGTTTCCCACTACTGCCAATTCCTTTCTTATAAATGAACTTAGTCTGGCTAGGTGGCTCAGCCTGTAATCCCGCACCTTGGGAGGCTGAGGTGAGTGGATTGTCTGAGCCC
>NW_007251146.1:259777-261310 GCF_000164805.1 Carlito syrichta | reverse complement strand
CAGCCACTGCACTCCAGTCTGGGCGACAGAGTGAGACCCCAACTCAAAAAGAAAAAATGAACTTGTATTTTTTTAGTGGCAACTCCAACCCTAATCAACTGGTCGCAGGCATCCTACACGGCCAGGCCAGGGCTGGGGTTGGCTGGTTAGGAAGGCTGGCTGCTTCTGGGGGGCCTGAGGCCGGTAGGCCTTGCTCCAGACTCCCTGGCTCTTCCTGGTCCACGTCCCTGAGAGGATGGCAGCCCGGCTGTTTTCTCTGGTGGGCTAGCCAGGGAACAGTCCTCCCACCTCAGCTACCAGGGCTGACAGCTTCCTCTGTCTGTCCCTGCAGAGTCCGGTCTCAGTGACTCTCTGTCCCTGTACTCCAAGACCAAGCGCCTCTGGACAGCGCCGTCAGCCGTCAGCCCCGACCCTCTGCATGTCAGCTGCCTGATCTGGGCCAGTCTGGCTTGCAAAATGACGTGAAGAATGAGTGAATGCATGAAAATTACAACATAAAAGTCTCTGGGGAGCATCATTGGGCGAGATGGGCGGAGGGCAGCTTGGGCATGTGGGGAAGACTGATTTCCGAGGCCCTTGGACTGCGAGGACAGAAATCTGAGGTAGAGAGGAAGTGAAAGGCTCTGGAGAAAGAGGAGCCTGGGTTCAAATCCCGCCCTGTGCCCACTCCTCATGTGGCCCTGGATGTGCTGCCTGATTTGGGCAGCCCTGGGTTTCTACTGTGCAGAACTGGTAACGAGTTTCCCTAGGTTGGTTGTGAGGACCAGATAAGATGATACACCCGCACCTTCAGCACTGAGGGCTCAACCCGGGTCGTTCTTAAGAAGGTGGGAGGAGCAGAGAAGCCCACCCAGCCTTCAGCCCCAGGGCCACTGTGATCTGGGGGGCGTCTGAACATTGCTCCGCCAGACCCCAAGCTCCTGGGAGAACGGTGGGTTCAGGCCAGGCAAGAGAGGTTGGATGAGCCCACAACTCGTCCTTGGGATGCACACAGGCTCACCGGGAGCCGGGGACCCAAGAAGGGATAGCGGGGGAGCACCAGGAGGATGTGGCCTCCTCATCCCTTGACCACAGCCCCAGCCAACGACACCATCCCATTATCCATCTTGTAAGATTCCCAGAGGTGAAACCACCTGCCCTGAAGTCGCAGAATGAAGGCAAAGGTGTCAGACCCTGACGCCAAGGCACTCACCTTCCCACACGGACTCCGTGTGTGTTCTCACCAGGACCCTGGAAGGGTCTTCAGCTGGAGCAATGTCATTGCTGAAATACATAGAAGAGTGCTCAGCTGCACAACGCCAAACTACCCACGATGGAGTGTGGTGTGCGCACGTGTGTATGTGTGCATGTGTGTCTCAGGTGACTGGTCCCTTGGCTGCGTGTCCTCCCTCTGGGGAGACTGGAATTACCCCTGGCCCCAGGGACCCTGGCATTTCACTGCCTGGTGTTTTATTTTGTAGAACAAAAGTTGAACATGAGGGTGTCGCTGGGAAGAGCTTCCCCCTTCTCCCCTCCCCACAATCCCCACCCCCA
>NW_007251146.1:256999-259757 GCF_000164805.1 Carlito syrichta | reverse complement strand
CCACCCCCACCTCTATTCCCTTATCCCCCTCAGCCCCCCACATCCCAGGGCCCCACCCTGCAGAAGGCATGCCCCCCGCCATGCGTAACCGGTGTTCAACAGCGCCTCCAAGTGGTCCTCGCTGGAGCACCAGCTCTAATGAGGGGCTCAGACATCGCAGGATCCTCCCTCCACCTGCAACTTGAAGACCACTGACCGCTCCCAGCCCTCTTGGACAATGGGGAGGGTGGGCCTTCAGGAGACAATACCAGGGCTGGGTACAGTGGCTCTCGCCTGTGATCCCAGGACTTTGGTAGACCGAGGCAGGAGGATGGCTTGAGCCTAGGAGCTCAAGACCCACCTGGGCAATGTAGCGAGATCTCGTCTCTACAAAAAAGAAAAGAAATCACAAAAATGATCCGGGCATGGTGGCACACATCTGTAGTCCCGGCCACTCAGGAGGCTGAGGTGGAAGCATTGCCTGAGCTCAGGAGGTTGAGGCTGTGGTGGCCATGAGCGTGCCGCTGCCCTCCCACTGTATACCAGGAGATGGGCCCTCCCTGGACACCCAGCCTGACCACGCCTTCCTCTTGGGCATCAGAACTGTGGGCCGTACATTTGCGGTTTATAAGCCAGTTTGGGTAATTTGTGACAGCGGCCTAAGTGGACAAGACACCATATTTGGCCCTTAATCTGGGGGGAAATGGGCCAGAGCAGTCATATGTCATAGACTCGTCATTTTTTTGCGGGAGGGGATACCTCCCTGGAATCATCACATGTGTCGATGAGAAAGTGATGTCTGATTTCTCAGAGGGGTAAGGGGGCAGAGCTGCGCTGGGGTCCCAGGCCCAGCCCCCATGCGGGCCTCTTCCTCTTCCTCCTGCGTGCATGCGTGCCCCAGCGTGCCTATCCTTGCCTGACCCGGCCGTGCTTTCGTCCTTCTGTTTTGCTGACAACAGCTGGTTGCCAAGGAGACAACTGTGGAGCCCAGAGGCTGATGCTGCAAGGGAATTCAGGCCTCACACATCTGTCTGTCCAGACAGCCTCTCGCGTGACCTCAGAAAGCCCTGCCGGGCCCCAAGCAAGGAGCGTGCCCCACCCACAGCCGGGCCCTTTCCTGGGTGCTGAGCACCCCTGGAAGGAAGGGTCAGGGCCGGACTCAGAAGGCCAAGGGACGGCGGGGCCTGTCCTCCCAGCCCCCCTTGCTTTAACGTAGACGCTTTATGGAAGAGTGACATACAGAGTGTGCCAGGCCCACACGCGCTGCCCACTGCGTTTCACACACTGAGCAAGCTGTTTAACCGGCACCCGGAAGAAAGAAAGGAAAGAGCAATCAGCCCCTCCAGGAGCCTCTTCTGCAGCTCTGGTGACACCCCTCCCTTTCCTCTCCCCCTCTCCCTCCTCCTTCCCCAGAAGGTCCCCACCATCCTGACTCCTAACAGCAGAATTTCTCCCGCTGGCCATTGAACTTGGCGTCAGCAGAGTCACGCACGTGTGCTCTGTGGAGTCTGGGCTGCATGCTCAGCGTTTCTTGGGTACAACTGCGCTGGACCTGTCCTCAGCGCTGTGTGACGTTCCACAGCTTGTCCATGCACTGCCCGGGCACCGGGGCTGCCTGCGGTCTGTGTCTAAAATGAGCAAGGCTGCGGCGGGCACACTCCTGCCCATGGCTTCAGGTGGACACATATTCACATTTCTCCCGCATGGATACAGTCGTCTCCTTTATCCTGAGGGAGACATTTCAAGATGTCTAGCAGATGCCCAGTGCTTCACATGGTCCCGAACCCTAGATGGACTCGTTTTTCCTGTGCCGGCAGACCCATGATAAGCTTGATTCAGGCATAGTAAAATATCAACAACAATAGCAATAATAAAACAGAGCAATTAAAATAATACATTATCATAAAAGGTATGTGAATGTGTGCCCTCTGCCTGTCTCTGTCTCTGTCTTTCTCTCTGTCTCTGTCTCTCTCTATCTCTCTGTCTTTTGTCTCTGTCTTTCTCTGTCTCTATCTTGCTATCTTTGTGTGTGTGTGTGTGTGTGTGTGTGTGTGTGTGTGTGTGTGTGTCTGTGTCTCTCTCTGTCTCTGTCTCTCTCTGAAATTTTCCACTTAATATTTTTGGACCAGAGTTGACTGAAGGAACTTAAACTGAAAAACAAAACCCCAGATAAGGGAAGACCCCAGTGCCCAGGACAGAGACATTGAGTCACGGGGTAAAAATACCGTGGCTCCTGCCACAGGATCTTCCAAAGTAGCTGTAGAAAATGTCACTCCCATCAAATTCTAGAACCCCCATTGCTCCACACCCTTGTCAGCCTTTGGCATTGTCTGTCTTTTTTTAAGCCATCCCCTCAACCTTTTATTATACCGAGGCCAACAAGATGCATCATTCCCAGGACCCCACCATTTGCCCCCAGCGAGTCCAACCCACTCATCTTACAAATGAGAAAACAGAGGCTCAGAGAGTAAATGGCCTTGCCCAGCATCACACAGCACGACTGACAACCAAGTCCTCAGACCCCTCGTGCATGGATGCTCTTCCCCGACCCCAAACTGTGGGGGAGCCAATGGTCCTCAAAGTGTGGTCCAGGGACCAGCCGCATCAACATCACCTTGGAGCTTGTTAAAAATGCATATTCCCCGGGCTCGGTGGCTCAGCCTGTAATCCTGCGCCTTTGGGAGGCTGAGATGAGTGGATTGCCTGAGCCCGCGGGTTTGAGACCCGCCTGGGCAACTTGGCAAGACCTCATCTCTACAATAAATCAAAAATCAGCCGG
>NW_007251146.1:218028-256570 GCF_000164805.1 Carlito syrichta | reverse complement strand
ATCAGCCGGGCGTGGTAGCGCATGCCTGTAATTCCGGCTACTCAGAAGGCTGAGGCGGAAGGATCGCCGGAGCCCAGCAGTGACTGCGGTGGCCGGGAGCGGCCACTGCACTCCAGTCTGGGTGACAAAGTGAGACTCCAACTCAAAAAAAAAATGCATATTCCCAGGCCACACTCTAGACTTGCTGCAGCCAGATCTCTGAGGAAGAGGCCCTGGAATCAGCACCTTAGCCAGCAGGGCAAGTGTCCCTCAGAGGCTCGATTGGGTCATTGCTGGGGAGCCTGAAGGAACACCACGCAATTCTCCAGCGTATACACTAGAGGGAGCCAGCGCCCCAGAGACAACCCGGAGCTTCACCCTGCACAGCAAGTGGCTGAGGTCTCCACTGGCCCTGGTGGCTCACACCGTGGCTACTGCGTAGGGGAGACCCCCAAATCACACCCGTCAATAGTGTTCGAAAGAGGGAGCATTTTCATTAACACGAGAGGCAGGAAGCCAGAGTTCTGACGCCACCCACCACCCTGATCCCAAGCACCTGTGTCTGCCAGATTCTCTGGACAACCTCAGCAGAGCCTGTGGCCTTTCTGAGTCTCAGTTTCCTCATCTGTAAAGCACAATTGTTACACCCCGATGGCTTTTGCCCCAGCCTCAGCCTTGACACTTACAAGACATGTTCGTGTCTCCAAAACATTAGGAAGCGGAACGTTGCCTTGTCACACAGATGCTCAGAGGTCATTTTGGAGAATTCTGTTCTTATTCTGTGTGCTTTATGGTACAGCTCCACGAATCACACGCTGTCCAGCCAGGGAACATAACTGGAGGCGGTTGTGCCTGCACGTAAGGTCTAGAACCATGGCAGCCATGCTGGGCCCATGAGGGGAGATACGCCTCCAAAACATGCCGAGGATGGCAATGCCAAAAAATGGGAGGAACCTCAGTCCTTCACCATGTCATTGAGTTGCTGAATTGACCAACCTGGAGCTTCCCTCCTTCGGAACTTCTTGTGACAGAAGTTAATAAATCCCCTGGTAGATTTCTTCCCCTGTGGCCTGGTCTCTGTTCCTTGCAGCTGGAGGCATTCCCTTTGGATTGCTTGCAGCTAAGAAAAGTGACGTTCTCACGCTAACAGCTGCTGTGAACTTTGCCGCACATGAGGCCCTGTGGCAGATACAAACTCTTGGAAGACAGCCCTGGCCTCAGGAAGGGAGGTTGGAGAGACAAGGCAGAGGGGCATGGGGAGCTGACAGCCAGCCAGGAGCAGCCACAAAGTAGGAGCCGAAGGTGGGGCAGTGAGGGCTCTGGGGCCTTTGTGTTCTGTGGACCAGCGTGTGGGAACACCAGGAAGGGCTTCCTGGAGGTGACTTTCCTAATAGTCACCCTAGTCAACCTGCATCTGATCACCAACTCCTCTATCACTCCTTTTAGTGAATCAAAGACGATCCCTTAACCCACGCGGCCATAGTTGCCTGTCTGTCATGGACACTCTCCTGGGATGACACTGTACTGCCCTCTCTTGAGCCATGAGGTCCCATGGAGCTGCCACATTTCTCACAAGGATGGCTGCACACCCAATACCAGCTTTGCAGTAAGTTCTACCGCACAGCATTGGTAGTTTGTTCTATCATCTACCAATCTATCCATCTATCATCTATCAATCAATCTATCATCTATCAATCTATCTATCATCTATCACCGTATCAATCAATCTATCAATCCATCCATCCATCTATCTTATCTCTCTATCATCTATCAATCAATCTATATATCTATCATCTAACAATCTATCAATCTATCAACCTATCAATCTACCAATCTATTTATCTATCAATCTATCAGTCTATCAATCTGTCTGTCAATCTATCTATTATCTATCAGCTTACCTATCACTCTATCAATCAGTCTATCTATCTATAACTAACTAAGGCTGGTGCTTTAAGTTCAGAAAGTCTTAGCCATCCTGTTGTCCTCATAAAAGCCCTGTGAAAATTGGAACAGTACTATTCCCATTTTTAATAAGGAAACTGAGGCTCAGAGTGGCTTGACCAAGGGTGCACCTGGGAAGCAGCAAAGCCAGGGCCCACACCTTGATCTTCCAGCTTTCACTCAATGCTCACTTGCTAGATGACGCCACCTGTCCCCGAGATTGACTCCTCAAGTTGACCAGCATGCTCCTAGACCCACCGTCCTTAGAAGGAAGGCGTGGCATGTGGGTTGGCTGCACTCCCCATGGATGAAGCAGAAGGAGTGTCAGAATCCACAGAATAGCTGTGCTTGTCTCTGAACACAACACCGGCTCACTCCACGTTTCTGGCCAAGAAATTGGGAGCTAGAGCTGAAGATGCCAAGGCTGAGCCTCCCTCAAAGCGCAATTATCTCATTGCAAAACCCTCATCAGATTTCCCCTGAAGTAACAGCTTTGCTCTCGCTGAGCAGAATTGAAGGGTGATCATACAGGTGGTCAGAGGCCCTGGGTGGCTCCCCACTGATTCCGTTATAATCAGGGGTAGGGCCGAGAGTCCAAGAGATGACCTCTCCCCCTCTAAATATCATTGCTCCTAAGAACGTGAATGCTTTTCCTACTGCTCCAACCCTACCCTGCGGCTCTCTGTCAACCCTTCACCTAAGACTGTGTACAGCTGATTTAGAAAGGCAGAGAGCAAGGCTGTGTCTGTTTGTCATTAATATTAATGACGATGAGCCGGGCTCGGTGGCTCAGCCTGTCATCCCACGCCTTTGGGAGGCTGAGGTGAGTGGATGGCCTGAGCCCACGGACTCGAGACCCACCTGGGCAGCCAGACCTCATCTCTACAATAAATCAAAAAATCAGCTGGGCGTGGTAGCGCACACCTGTAGTTCCGGCTACTTGGAAGGCTGAGGCGGAAGGGTTGCCAGAGCCCAGCAGGTCGAGGCTGCGGTGGCCGGGAGCGGCCACTGCACTCCAGTCTGGGTGACAGAGTGAGACTCCAACTCAAAAAAAAAAAACAATATTAATGACGACGATGATGATGACAGTGGGGATGAGGTGGTGGTGATGATGACTAGATCATACTTGCTGTTCTTTACTGGGGCATGTTACATACCAGCCACCGGGCTATGTGCCTCTCACGTCTCATTCAGTGTCCCTCATCCCTGAGACCTCCAGCTAAGGGGCAGGAACGTCTACACCATGACTTTCTCATGAGCTTGGACTTGCTGTGTTCTCCCAGCTCCCCAGCCACACCCCAGGTCAGTGGCTAGGACGTGGGCGTTTTCCCATTCCACCCTGCCCCATGTCCCAGGGCACAGAAGGTGAGACTGTTTCTCGGAATGGACTCGTCTTCCTGCGGTCCCAAAGCTGACCACAGAATCCAGAAGGGTTCTCCCAGATCCTCCAAAGACAGCCAGCCTGTGGAACGGGGTCCTGGAACCATCCTGGCTGGACAGAGGTGCTCTGATCCCACAGCTCAGACAAGCCCTCCGGGCGGCTTTCTCCAACAGAGCCCTGTCCAGTCCTGGGGCTCCCAGTGTCCCCCTCAGCCGCCCCTCTTTGTCTGTCATTTTGTGCCTGGCTTGTGCACACATTTGTCTGTCTTTACCATGGAAAGGGGAGCTCCAGGAGGGAGTATTTGTCTAGCCCCCACTGTACAGATGTCCATCGATGTTTGTTCAACGAACCACTGACTTAGCTTCTGTTTTAAGGAAGCTGAAAATGTTACTGCAGCATCCAAAGACTCCAGACTTGGAACCAGGAGCAACTCAGACCCTGGAAGAATCTGGTTCCACAGGATTAAGGAAGGGAAAGCCATGCGGTGTCCCTTCTGTCATCAGATGAATGGTCCCTTTCCATTTTCTCGGTAGAAATTGCATGATGCGTCTTCTGTGCCGGCTGAGAGCCCTCCCCTAGGAGCCCGTTGGCAATGGTAAAATCCAGCCAGGTATCTGGACAGTCCATCAGAATTACACCCTCAGGAAAAGGGACCCCACTTTCCAGGCAGGATGGTTCCCCATGGAGGGAAATGTGATTTCTGATTTCATATAGCAACTAGCCCGAGGGACACATGACAGGCATGTCAGCTTCCCCTGTAAATTTCCTGCGTGTTGAATCCTGCCTTGGCATCAGCTTCTTGAAGCAGCTGCACAGGGACACGCACACCTGATGGGACCTGGGTGACACTTCTGTGGAGCAGGAGGGGTGGTGCAGGGAGAGCTTTTCAACACCTCGGCTACCACTCCCTGCGTCGGCCATGACTGTGTTCTTACAACCAACATTCAGACGAGCACTCTGTGGGAAGGAGGGGACTTGGAAGCCTTGTCATCCTATTTGAGACTTCAGAGGTACTTTCAGAAAATATGTGCTCAAAGGTGTTTGTGCCAGGGGAGCCCTTGGCCAAACCACGGCCCAGGTGCGCTCTGGGAGAACGACGTTTCATAATGACTCGCGCTCCAGACCACATCCCCGAAACCAGAAGTGGCCCGAGAACAGCTTCTTATATAACTCATCACACACCTCCTCACCCTTGGGGCTGGAGCTTTCTAGAACCCACCAGCAGCCTCCTGGCTCATCTTCTGGTTTTGATGAATCGTTCTCCTCCATGAAAGAGGAAACAGTCAGGAGAGCCCGCGCGTGGTTTCGTTTGTTTTTGTTTTTTTCATCTGGAGTAATGAAAGTGGTGGCGGCCCTCCATCAAAATGCTCCCTGTGAGGGGTGGACGAGCCTGTCTATTCCGTGGAAGGTGCAGAGACCCTAAAAAAGGAAGAAGAAAGGCATCCAGGGAAGCCAGGGGGTCCTGCTGTCTGTCATTGTTTTTGTTGTTAGCCAGATCCCTCGTGGCACTCAGCTCTGAGCCACGTGTGTCACCTGCATGATCATGGTGAATTCTCCAGGACATGCTGCGGCATCCCCATTAGGCAGGTGAACCACTGACAGGAAGCTGATGCGGCCCCCAAGGAACGGTGGGGTCAGCGTCCCTAACGGCTGCCCCAAGAGATAGATTTTATGTCCAGCACCATGACAAATACCCCAGCCTGGGTCTCTGCCCTCAAGGAGTTGCCAGCCAGCAAGAAGACAAGACACACCCAGGCACAGTCAGATGCTGTGGCAACCACAGCCTCAGTTCCAACAAGAAGTCGCTCTGCTGCCTGACAGGGGACTCCCCTCTCTGTGCCTCAATGTGTCAAGGGGGACTCTTGATACCAGACCGCGAGGTGGATAAGAACAGGGGTTTCAGAGCCAGACCGCCGGGGTTCAGATCCAGGCTCTGCTTCTTCTCACTGAGAGACCTTGGCCAGGTTACTCAACCTCTCTGTGCTTCAGTTTCCCATCTGCAAAATGGGCATGATGATCACCTATAATAGACTTGTTAGGGCTTATTATCAGAAGAGCTGATCAACATAAGCACATTATAAGCACCAGGTTAATTGTGTATGAAACAAGGGCACTGAGGTAGGCGAGCTGTAAGGCCCACAGGTGTGCAAATCTGTGACCCTCCCACTCTAGGTAGACCTTCTTCTGCACATGACTTAGCACATGGCTTCACTGGATATCCTAGAAACACGTCCAGTCAGTCAAGTTGCATCCTCTCCATGGCCAGCTTGTACAAGGCGCCATGCAGTGTGACTCAGCAAGTGAGGTGTCCAGGACAAAGACAGGTCCTTGGCCACACCCCTTCTTCCTGACTGTCCATTTAGAATACAATTTCCTCCAAGACTTAACCTCTAAAATGCATAAGAACATGTGAGTTAACTTAAAGACATAGCCAGTGGTACTATCCAGAATGAAAGACTCAAAAAAATGGACAGCTTACCCACGGGCTGTGGGACATCATGCAGCCTAATGTACGTGTGATTTGAGGCCTGAGGGTGGCAGCGGGGAATAGACAGAACAAAAAATGCTTGAATAAACAATGTCTAGAAATGTCTAAATCTGATGAAAACTCTAAACCCACAAATCTACGGTCAACAAACATTAAGCACAAGAAATATGAAGAAAATTAAAAGGCACACCATCGTCAAATTTCTCAAAATCAGTGATAATGATAAAATCTTCTTCTTTTTTTTTTAGTTGGCGTCTCACTCTGTTGCCCAAGCTGGAATGCAGTGGCCCGCTCACGACCATCCCAGCGTCAACCTGCTGGGCTAAGGCAATCCTTCTGCCTAAGCCTTCCAAGCAGTCGGAACTACAGGTGCGCACTACCACGCCCAGCTAATTTTTTGATTTGCTGTAGAGATGAGGTCTTGCCAAGTTGCCCAGGCAATTCTTGAACCTGTGGGCTTAGGCAACCCCCTCACCTCGGCCTCCCAAAGTGCTGGGATTACAGGCTTGAGCCACCACACCCCGCCCAAGATAAAAGCATTCAGAGGAGGGAAAAATACCTGAGGTACAGGGGAACAAAGCTAAGAATGAAAGAATGAAAGAAGAGTTGTCTGTCATTGGAAAGTTCTGTACCGTATGTGAAACAGTGTAAGAACATTTGATGGTCAGACCGTGGTGAGTTAGATAAGAAAACCCCTAAAATAACACAATAGAAAGTTAAAGCCAATAAGCCAACATGGAGATAGATGTATCATTAAAATAAGATTCAATCTAAAAGAAGGCAAAAATAAGAACAAAGAACAGGAGCAGCAAATAAAAAGTGTCTTGCAAGCTGGCGGATCTAAACCCAATCATAAAAATCTTATCAAGATAAACGGTCTAAACACTCAATTAAACAGCAGATCTTGTGAGAGTGAATAAAAATGCAAGATACAGCTATAGTCTGATTACAAGAAGCCCATTAAAATATATAGACACACATAGGTTAAAAGTGGAGCGGGCAGATGTCGGACTCAGAGAGAGATAGAACTAGCTAGCACCAATGACAGACAGCAGGAGTGGCTGAATTAATGTCTGACAGGGTAGATTTCATAGAAAGAACACTGCCAGGGAAAGAAGGCCATTTCACAAAGACTAGGTTGTGAACTCAGCAAGGACAAGCAAGCCCATATATTCCTCCCCTAATAACAGAACTTTGAAATGCATGCTTGAGTTGCACAGCTGTTGTCAGAGAGTCTAGCATTCCTCCGCTCTCTGTAATTGCTAGAATAACTAGACAAAAAATAAGTTAGGATAGAGAAGACTCAAATAGCATTATCAACCAATGTGATCTAATTGGCATTCATAGAACACCCCACCCAACAACAGCAAAAAGCACATTCTTTGAAAGTACGTTCAGAATGTTTACCAAGGTAAATGACATTTGGGTCATGAAACAAGCTTCAATAAGCTCAAAATAATTTAAATCATCCAATGTATTTTCTTTGACCATGACGAAATTAAAATGATCAATAACAAAATGATCTCTAGAACGATTCATGTTTTAGAATGTAATTAACACTCTTATAAATAACATGTGGGTGAAATGAACATCGGAGTTAGAATGTATGTTCAACTGAGTGGAAATGAAAACACAACATATCACAATCTGAGGGCTGATGCTGAAACAGCACCTCAAGAGAAAGTTATAGCATCCAACCCACATAATACAAAAAGCCCTAGAAAATGATTTCACTTCCACCTCAGATATCAGAACAAGAAATGCACATTAAACACAAAGCAAGCAGAAGAAGGGAAGTAATAAAGATAAGAGCAGAAATGCATAAAATCGAAAATAGAAGACGATACCAAAATCAATGAAACCAAAACTGGTTCTTTGATAAGATTCATAACTTAATAAGCCTCTAAACAGACTGATCCGCAAAAAAAGAGAAAAGATATAAATTATCAAAATCAGGAATGAAAGAGGTAATATTAACAAAAACTCTGCAGATATTAAAAGACTAATATAGAAAAATTATAAACAATTTTAATGAATTCAACACTTTAAGTGAAGTTGACACATTTCTTGAAAGACACACATTAATAAGTTCACTCAAGGAAAAAACCTAAATAGTCATATATTTATTAAAGATAGATTTGTTGCAGTTATAAACCTTCTCACAAAGAAAGCATCAGCTTTAAATGAATTTAGTTGTCAATTCTACCAAATATATAAGGAAGAAATAATATCAATTCTCCCAAAGTTTAAGGAACAAATAATATCAATTCTTCATAAATTATTTTATAAAATTGAAGAGGATGAAATATTTTCTTACTTATTTTATGAGACCAGTACTACTTTAAAATCAAAACCAGACAACGACATTACAAGAAAATAAAACTATAGACCAATATATTTTATGAAAATAGGTAAAAAGTTCTTAACAAAGTTTTAGCAAATAAAGCTCAACAATATAGAAAATTGATGGTGGGGGGGGAAACCAACAATATGTAAAAGGAATAGAACAACATGACCAAGCATGGTCTATTGCAAGAATATAAGATTGGTTTAGCACTCAAAGTCTAACAATATAATTTACCAAATCAACAGACTATAAAACAAAATCCATATTATTATCTCAAGAGATGCTATAAAGGCATTTACCAAAACCCAGTATCCCTTTCTGATAAAAACTTTCAACAAATCTGGACTAGAAAGGAACTTGCTCAACTTGATAAGGGCGTTTCCAACATCACCCCAAGTAGCAAAGACTTTGAACACTTTGACCTAAGGTAGGGCAAGAGGTGAGAAGGTTTCCTCTTACCACTTCAGCACTTTATTAAACGTTCTAGTTTGTGCAGTAAGGCAAGAAAAAGAAATGCAAGGCATCCCTATTAGAAAGGATGCCAAAGATGACATAGTGAAGTCTGCAAAATAGCTACTAGACCTAATATTTGGGTTTAGCAAGATTGCAAGTTACAAGACCCATATACAAACACCTATTGTATTTCTATGCACTAATAAAATCTGAAATTGAAATTTAAAAACTATACTATTCACAATACTATTTAAAAATATGAAAACCTAGGGGCAAACCTGTCAAAAGATGCACAAGCACGTACAGCAGAAACTAAAAAGCATTGCCAAGAGAGTCTGAAGAAGTCCTAAATTAATAAAGAGATATGCCATGTTCATGAATCAGAAAACTTCCAACACAATCCCAGTTAAAATGTAATTTTAAAATAATAGGAAATGACAAGCTGATTTTAAATTGTATGTGGAAATTTAAAGGACCTAGAATAACCAAAACTACTTTAGAAAAGAAGAGCAAAGCTGGAGGACTTGTACTATTTAGTTTTAAGATTAATTAAGAAGTTACAGTAATCAAGACGGTGTGGCATACATGTAAAGATAGACAAATTCATCAGGGAAACAGAATAGAGTCCAAAAATAGACCCACACATATATTGCATCTATTGCCGACTGATTTTTGACAAAGGTACAAAGGCGATTCAGTGGGAAAAGTGTCTTTTCAATAAATGGTGCTAGAAAATGTTTATATCTATATGCACAAAAGGAAAAAACTTCAATCTTCACGTTGTATCATATACAAAAATTAACTCAAAATGGATTATGTGCTTCAATGTAAAACCTAAAACTGCAAAAATTCTAGAATAAAACACAGCAGAACACTTTTGTTACCTTAGGTGGAGAGAAGATTTCTTAGATATGACACCAAAGCATGACCCATGAATGAAAAAAATTGATAAACTAAGAACACAATCAAAATCAAGAGCTTCTCTTATTTGCAAGCCCGACTAATTCCAGAAAAGTCACAAATCAAGAGGAAATATTCACAAATTACCTACCTGACAAAGAATTTGCATCCAGAATATATAAAGCATTTTCCAAACTCAGTAAAAAGAGAACAACTCAATATCTTTAAATGGGTAAAAGAGTTGAACAGGCACTACACCGAAGAAGATATGTGGAACTCAAATAAGACTGTGAAAAGATGCTTCATGTCATAGCCATCAGGAAAGTGCAAAGCAAAACACAACACGATATCAAAATGTCTAAAATTAAATGCTAAAAGAAGATTTAGAATGTCTACAACTTGAAAGACTGACTATACCAAGGGTTGGCAAGGACATGGAACAACGGGAGCCTTCACACACTGCTGGTGGTAATATAAAATGGTACAACCACTTTGGAAAGCATTATGGCAGTTTCTTAAAAAGTTGAACCTACACCTGCTGTTTGACCAATCATTCCACTCCTAGGTATTTGAGAAATGAAGACGTCTGTATTAGTTTTCTCTCTCTGCCATAGCCAGTTCCCACAAATGCTGCAGCTAAACAGCACCCATTTATCATCCCACCGTTTGCTTGGGCAAGAAGTCCAGGCAGGCGTGGTAAGGTTCTCTGCTCTGGGTCTCTTACGACCAGTCAACGTATTAGCAGGGCTGTGTTTCTTACTGGCAGCTCCAGGGAAGTGTCCGCATCCAAATTCACTCAAGTTGTCAACAGATCTTTCTGCTTTTAAAGATTCAAGTTGTTAGATTGGGTCCACACAGATAACCCAGGATAGTCCCCTCTCTCTTAAGGTCTATAACCCTAATTGCATCTGCAAAATCTCTCCTGCCATATAATGTAACATATTTATAGGCTCTGGGGATAAGAGAGCCAGCATCCAGGGTAGAGGGTGGGAGGGTGGGTAGTGGGGCATTCTGCCTACTACAGCACAGGATGATCATGCAAACACATGTACACACATGCTCATAGCAACTTTATTTGAAATCACCAGCCGGGCTCAGTGGCTCAGCCTGTAATCCCGCGCCTTTGGGAGGCTGAGGTGAGTGGATTGCCTGAGCCCGCAGGTTCGAGACCCGCCTGGGCAGCGAGACCTCATCTCTACAATAAATCAAAAAAATCGACCGGATGTGGTAGCACATGCCTGTAATTCCGGCTACTTGGAAGGCTGAGGCGGAAGGATCACCGGAGCCCAGTAGATCGAGGCGCGGTGGCCGGGAGCAGCCACTGCACTCCAGTCTAGGCGATAGAGTGAGACTCCAACTCAAAAAAAAAAAAAAGAAAGAAATCGCCAAAAACTGGAAACAACACTAACAAATAAATGAAAAAGCAAACTGTGGTATATCCATAGAATGTAACACTACTCAGTAAGAAATAGAATGAACTATTGATTCATGCTATGTCTCGGTCAGTTCCTGCTGCTATAACAAAATACCTTAGAATGGGCAGTTTATAAATAATAGAAATTTATTTCTCACAGTTCTGGAGGCTAGGAAATCCAAAGTCAAGGCGCCAGCAGATTTAATCTCTGGGAGAAACCCACTCTCTGCTTCGTGGATGCTCTCTCTTGCTGTGTCCTCTCAAGGCATAAGGGATTGAAAAGGGCCTAAATTGCTCCCTCAAGTCCCTTTCTAAGGACACTAATCCAATGCAGAAGGGTGGAGCCTCATGACCTATCACCTCCCAAGGCCCCGCCTCTCAGTACCATCACCTTGGAGGTTAAGTTCCAACATATGAATTTGGACACATTTAGACCACAGCATGTGCCAACACAGATGAGTCTTAAGGTAACTGAGCTCAATGAGAGAAACCAGACACACCCCTCCAAAAAAAAAAAAATCCAGCACAAACTGTGTAATTTTATTTGTTTAAAATTCTAGCAAATGCAAACAATTGTATAGTGATAGAAAGCAGGTTCGTGGTTGCCAGAACCGTGCGAGGGGTGCAACCAGAAAATGCAGGAGTGGGAATGGCAGACAGGCCTGAGCAAGCTCTCAGGGTTTCGGGTTTGCTCGCTGTCTTGGGTGGGCTGGGGTTCATCCATGCATCACAGCTTATCAAACTGTGCACTTGAAATACACGTGGCTCACTCTATGTCAATTATACCTCAGCAACGCTGACACGGACAGACGGTTCTCTAAAACAGGATACAAATGCCATTAAAAAGAGAGACAGAGAAAGCCCCAAATATGGCAAATGTGAAGCTGTTGAAACCGGCAGTAGCCACATGGGGGTTCATTGTACTAATATTTCAGTCTTTCCAAAAATGTGAACATTTTCATGATCAAAGAAAACCAGCAGCAAAGAACACTGGCCTCCAGCTCCAGAGGATGAGGTCTGACTCTGTCAGATCCCGGCTATGTGACCTGGGCAAGTGACACTCTCCTGAGCCTCGTGTCTTCATCTGTAAAATGGGCCACCTTCATTCTCAAGTCCATCTCCCTTATCTGAGACACAGCGCATCAGAGATGTTGAGAGTCTTAACTGAGGTCACACAGCTAGAGCCAGGTCTGTATCTGAGCACACAAAGCTACCTTTGGAGACACTCACTGGTTCTCACTTCTTAGAACCCTGAAGTAAATCAGTCATGCAAATAATGGTCAGGCCACCCCACCTGGGATGAGGCCCTCACTCTGGCCAGCAAAGGAAGCCAGACTTCGCACCCAGACGTATTTTTAACAGGGTGGAGATGTGCACTTTGCATATTTCATCTTTTTCAGTTTGTGACTCAAGGTACCATCCAAAATTAGGCTTTTTTATTTGTTTGTTTAGGCAAGTAAAATATCATGGGCTCAAGCCCCACTGTCGAAACTCCCGAGGCTAGAGTTGGATTTGGATAAACACATTCTAAACATGTTTCCTTCCACTGTATGGAAGTCTTGCATCTCCAAGAGTCAAATGGGGTTGGCTAGGCTTGCACAGCACAGAGATGTGGTCAGTGAGGAGAAGGTTTTCTAGAACCAGGGAGAGAGGCCATGCGGTCATTCCCCCCTCAGTTCTTTGGGATGTTGCAAACTGATTTGCTAAGTGGATTTTGTTAAAGGGAGAGGGAGGTGAAAGGGCTTTGAATATAACTGTATCGAGAGGAGGCTGGAAAGGTGACCAGTGTGAAGACAGCCCTGGGGGATGGGTCCTCTTCATTCACCTCCTCACCTGCCGTCTGCACCCTTCGAACTCACACTGGGAAAGTGCGAGGGTTTCAGTGACCATGACACTAGAGGGATGTGTGTTGTGCTGAATTGTTTATTGCAGAGGGCCCATTTTGGGGAGACCACTGAGAGCCTGCTGGGATGTCCCCCCAACCTGTGCTCTTTAGATGTGGCTCAGGTGTGTTGGTCCCGAGACTGTTGACTTTTACTGCCCAAGGAGAGGAGAGTTGAGAGGAAGCGTTCACACAAACCAGGTGAAGTGAGGCCCAAACTTTACTTACAATGACCATTTGTATACCCGACCCTGAATTGTACTCCACATCTTTAAAATAAAAAGTAAAAAATAAATTAATTTAATTTAATTGCTATTCAAAAAGAAAGGAAGAGTTCAGAAACTTTGACAGCAATCTGACAGAGTACTTTTACACTCTTGCTTCTTATCATTTGACCTTCTTATCTTTTCTAAAACAACTTGCATAATTTTTCTTATGAATCTGTTTCAAAATTATTAATGAGAGATATCAGCTATCATTTTTTTAACTTTCATAACCTGCAATCAAACATATAGGGTATATACCGGGGGTGCCCCAAAAAATGTACACAATTTTTTTTGGTCATTTCAAATTTAACAGAACTTTTACTTCTTTTATTTCACACTTATATCTCTTTCTCTTACACTAAACATCTTGGTTTCAGACATGGTTATACTGCAATGTATGTCAAATAGTTTAAAAGTAACAATGCCAGTGTTGCTACTTACAATTTTCCCAGAGATTAAGAGATTTCCTTGCAGCTCTATTTATCCTTAGAATATATTCCACTAGAAATACATAGGCAGATTACTTTGCTATCATAACACTTGAATTAATACTTTTCACCAGTTTGAAATACAGATAAGTTTCTTCACTTCAGTTTTTTTTTTTTTTTTGCAGACAACTTGGCCATCTTTTGGAAACTTTTTATTCTGTTCTCTATTTTGGGTAGTTTCTTTTTTTAACTTTTAATTTTTTTATTTTAAAGATGTGGGATACAATTCAGGGTTAGGTATAAATGTTCATTATGCAGGTACCTTTGTTGATGAGGTGTGCCCCCCTTCCCCAGGCAGACTCCCACTACTGCCAATCCTGCTTTCTCATCCCCTCATGGCAGTTTCCCACTACTGCCAATCCTTTTCTTACAGTGTTATGATAATTGTTCAAGATCCACCTATGAGTGAGAACTTGTGATACTCAGTTATTTGATTCTGTGAAAGATCACTCAGTATTATAGACTCTAAGTCCATCCAGGTTGCTGTGAAGTTCACGATTTTGTTCTTTTTTATGACTGCGAAAATGTACACAAATTTTAAGAGTTGCTCTCTATGTATGACTTTTTGAAGTCAAATTGAATGATGGTACCAATGTGAGGTATAACGTGCGCTCAAAAGATGGCGTCAATCAAATGAATGCTAGCATCACCATGAGACCTGTAGGACAGTATTACACTTTTAATACAGTTTTTTTTTCTTAAAATGTGTATTTTTTGGAACTCTTTACATACAGTGGTACGAATATTTCTCTCTATCAGTCACCTTTAGTTAGAAAGTGCCTCTCCTTAAAAACAAAATAAATAGTCACCTTCCAGATAAGTGATTATTACCTGTGTCTAGTAGAGGAAGAAAAGATCAAATATTTGCAAATGTGAATTTGCCACTACACAAGGCAAGATACATTTTCGTCACTTGTGTAAAAAAACAGCAGCACTGTAGAAGACACAACCGGGTGCATCGACTGCAGTGAAAAGTAAATCATTTTCCCTGAAAGCATGGACAATGAAGTGTTGGCCTCTTGTTCTGAGCAATAAGACATTCAAGCTATTTCAGAGGTGAGACATTCGGTATTCATCCAGACAGAAGTGGAATGGAAAATGGCCACCAGTGTTCTCGATTTCAATTCCAGCTCATGCTATGCCAGGGAATGTTTCATAACTGGTCCTTCCCCACGGCTAGTTTGAGAAGCACCGCCCTAAGTCATTGCTCTGTGGCAGGTGGCAGAATTTGGCGCTGGGGCATTCTAACAGGGTTCTCCTGAGGCAGTCCCTAAGAATCAGTTGGGAGTTTATTGAAAATGCAGCTCTTTGGCCCATCATGGGAGAGTTCACACCAGAGGCCCAGGACTTTGACCTTGCCTCGAAGGTACTGGTCGGCATCTGGGCTTGGGACCACCTGACCCAACACGCTGTGTGTCGGTCAGTCATTCCCCGTTGCCCTTCGGCTGAAGGATCCACATATAGTTTCCCATCTTCAACATCAGCTATGCCCAAGGAAGTCTTTACAAAGAGGGAAGATTCCAGAAGACCCTCGAAGAGTTGGTAGGATTCAAACATGCAGAGAAGGGGGCAGGATGGAGGGAAAGCACAGACGTCAGGAAAATCGAGCACATGGAGCAGAAAAATAGGTTGGCAAGTACACAACACACATGCCATGTTCTACCTTTCCTCACCCACAGCAGACATAGCTAATCAATTGTGGCACTCCTTTGCAGTGAGCCCAGAAGCAGCCCCATAATCCCCATCAACATCAGACTGCTTCACCACAGGATGGCCCAGGCGCACAGCTTCTCCAGCCACGGCTGTCCAGCCTGGGAGCCAGTGAGACCTTGTCTCAACTAAGAAAAGTCATGCATAGATTCCTTGGGCATAGCTGACGTTGAAGACAGGAAAAAGTCATGCATAGATAACATCTCTTACAATCCATATACCTTTTTTTTTTTGGCACGCCTGGTATGTACCCTATATATTTGACTGCAGGTTATAAAAGTTTAAAAACTGATAGTTGATATCTCTCATTAACAAATTTGGAACTGATTCATAAGAAAAACGATGCAAACTATCTTAGAGGTGATAAAAGGTCACATGAAACACCATCTCAGGACTGAAGGGTGGAGTGCGTCCCAGGAACAGATCTATGGAGGCCAGGTGAAGGCAGGCACTGGGTACACTGCTGAGGAACAGAAATGTATTCTGATGGCAGTGAGGGCTTTGAGCAAAGAGCCCAATATTTTCTTTTCTTGTTTAGAGACAAGTTCTCACTCTGTCGCTCTGGCTAGAGTAGAGTGGCATGATCATTGCTCACTGGAGACTCAACCTCCTGGGCTCAAACAAGTCTCAGCCTCCCGTCTCAGCCTTCAGAATAGCTGAGACTACAGGCATGAGCCACCATATCTGGCTTTTTTTTTTCTTTTTGTAGAGACAGGGTCTCACTATATTGCCCAGGCTGGTCTCGAGCTCCTGGCCTCAAGCAATCCTCCCATTTTGGCCTCCCAAAGCACCGGGATGATGGGGTGAGCCACCACGCCTGGCAAAGGGCCTGATATTTTCAAAGCTTTGCTTCAGAGACCACGAGGGTCACAAGGAAGCTTTTTTGGAGCCTATAGAAGGTAAAACCACAGGGAGAGATGAGAGTCTGAACAGAGACTCTGAAAGTGAAAGGCACAAGTGAAAGTAAGAGGCAGAATAGAAGCAAAATGGCCAGAAATTTGCAATATTCCATCGGGTCATCGGAGAGACAACAACTCCAGCGCCTGGGTAACTAGGACAGAGACAGAGAAGATCGATGGGGGGGGGGGATGGGAGGGGGGATGCTTCCAGGGGGATTTCAGAGTTCCTGCGCTAGAGGGTCTCGCAGGGGAAGATCCAGAAGGCAGCAGGAGACACAGGAAGCCAGGGAACCGGCAAGCCAGAAAGAGCCACCAGAGGAAGCCGGGGCCAGGCCAAGACGCTCACAGGCTGGGGTGAAGACAGGGCTGGACACAGGGTTCCTGGGTGCACCTTGCTGAGGGAAAAGAGGAGGAGCCTTCAGGCCCGGGATGAGGGAGACAGGAGGAGGGACAGTCCCAGGAAGTAAGAATGTCCCTAGCCAGGTTCGGTGGCTCAGCCTATAATCCCGCACCTTGGGAGGCTGAGGTGAGTGGATTGCCTAAGCCCACGGGTTCGAGACCCACCTGGGCAACTTGGCGAGACCTCATCTCTACAATAAGTCAAAAAATCAGCCGGGCGTGGTAGCGCGTGCCTGCAATTCCGGCTACTCGGAAGGCTGAGGCAGAAGGATCACTGGAGCCCGGTAGGTCGAGGCTGCGGTGGCCAGGAGCGGCCACTGCACTCCAGTCTGGGCGACAGAGTGAGAGTCCAACTCAAAAAAAAAAAGAATGTTCCTAAAGTCTGGCACCCTGAAATGTCACCAAGAACACACAGGGAGCGTGTGAGGAATGCAGGTTCCCAAACTCGCCCTGCAGGCCCCAGCCCGAAGAGGCTGAGATGTGACCCTGACAGCCTGTGATTACCACTGGCTGTTCTTGGGTTCCGCCAAAGGCCCCAGGATGCCCCTGTCCCTGAAGGCTCTGGAGCCAGGGCTGTCAGAAGGGCCTGGAACGAGGCTGCAGGGAAGGAGGAAGGAGGCAACAGGAGGGGGAGAGAGACCAAGTGGGAAGGAAGGGGAGGGCAAGGGATAGAGTTAGAAGGAGCGGGGAGAGGAACCGAGGGGAGGGGGCTGGGCTGGACTCTGGAGTTTGTCTAAGACAGCAGCTTCTAGCTATGTGCCGTTGTGGAAACTTGAACTTCCATTCATTCGAGTTAGACAGTTGCCACTCTCCAAGCCACCCCTCCCACCAGCCACACCTCATGGGCTCAGTGGCCCTGTATAGCTAGTGGCTTCGTGCTGGACAGCACAGCCACGGATGGAACCTTTCTATCCCTATGGAATCTTCTAGCAGCCAGGCTGTCAGGGAGGAGGGAGGCTCTGGCGGGATGGTGGAGGGAGCCCCGAAACACACAGCATCTCTCGCAACACAAGAAGGGGCCAACTTTTCTTTGGTTTCCTGCCATAACCGCTGGTCACAGGCTGTCAGCTCTGAGATGAGAAGAACACTAACTTGACCTTTAGAAGGTGAAGGCCGGGTGAGGAGAAGACAGATAAAACCCCGGAAGGGCCGCGGCCAGCTCCCTGTACTCAGGAAAGGTCACTGGCTCATCTCTGTCTTGTGAGAGCAGCTCACCTCGTGTCTTGCAGGCAGGGCACTGCAGGCTGTGGAGGGTGGAGTGGTGACACGCTCAGGACCTGGTCCAGTTCCTGCCCGGCCTGTCCTGGGTGAACTGCAGGGCATCTGGAAAGCTCTGTGACCTCTCCCAGCCTTGTTTCTTCATCTGTAAAAACAAGGTAACAACAGAGCCGACCTAACAGAACAGTTGCAAGGACAGACATGGCCGTAAGTGTAAACCGTGACATCGCCACTGCCCAGCGTGTAACAGTCACCTCTGGAAAAGAGCAGACCACCATGGCTGCCACCCTGCCACCACATCCGGCGCTAACTGGGGAGCTGGAAGAGGTGTGGGCCTTCTCGGATCTGTGGGAGCAACCCCACCTCCTACCCGCAGCTTCTCAACTCGGAGACAAGGACTGCACTGGCTTCTCCACCCATGTATCCCAGAGCAGCTCATGATTTTTCGGGTTGCTGTCTCTCTAAAAGGGACAGGGTTGGGTTCTTTGACGACAAGGCCGCTTGGTTTTGCAGGCTGAGATCTACCCTAAAATGGCATCTGCACGGCCACGTCAGCCTGCCTGGCCGAGGTGGGTGAGGTCTCGGAAGTGGCAGCTTGTGGGTGTTGTGGCTCCCTGTGGGAGGCCGGCGTGGTCCTTGACTTGAAATGAGACTGGTGGGGCTCGGCCAGCTCCCTCCAGAGACGCACCGCACGGCACCCTGGCTCTGAGGGGGTCTGCGGGAGGCTGGAGACGAGGTTGTCCAGCCTCTCAGAGGTCCTCCAGCAGAAGAGGAAGAAGCCTCCCCCTCCCTGGCAGCTCCAGGAGGAGGAAGCCAAGGACCGCACTTTCGCCGAAGGCCATTGTGCCCTTTCCTGGGAAAGGCAGGGGGACAGTCACATGCTCAGATACTTCAGAGGCAGAGCTGAGATGGGAAAAGACTTCGGGAATGGGGAAGCTGAGGCCCAGGGAGGAGAAGTGATGCTCTCGGGGCCTCAGGGATTTAGGGGCTGAGCTGGGACTTGAACTAAGGCCCACGAATGTTCTTCCTCCCTCCGTCCCTTCCTCCTTTCGTCCACCTCCCTCCTTCCTCCTTCCTCCCCCAACCCTTTTCTCCTCCTTCCATCCATCCTTCCTTCCCATCCTCTGCTAGACATAGATGGCAATGCGAAAAGACAGGTGTCTCTGTCCTCTTGGGCAGGAGCCATTTGAGGAATACCAGGACCCTCTTTTTATTGCATGTTAAAATCAAGTTATTTAGCTGGGCTCGGTGGCTCAGCCTGTAATCCTGGCCAGAAGGAGGCTGAGGTGAGTGGATTGCCTGAGCCCGCGGGTTCGAGATCCACCTGGGCAACTTGGTGAGACCTCATCTTTACAATAAATCAAAAGATAAGCTGGGTGTGGTAGCGCATGCCTGTAATTCCGGCTACTTGGAAGGCTGAGGCGGAAGGATCGCCGGAGCCCAGCAGGTCGAGGCTGCGGTGGCCGGGAGCGGCCACTGCACTCCAGTCTGGGTGACAGAGTGAGACTCCAACTCAAAAAAAAAAAATCAAGTTATTTATTCAATATAAAATTCCCCGTTTTAAAGTGTACAGTTCTGGCTATCAGGGCACTGACAGCGTTGGTGAAAGCTCTTTACCACTCCTGATTTCACAACCTTGGTAAATGGCATCCCTTTTCTGTACCTTGGTTTCCCCACACACAAAATGGAGATGATAACTGCCCCTACTGCAACGGCATTCATAGAGCTCACTGAGTTTTCGATGAAAGCTCGGAACAGGTGTCCCAGGTAGCAGCCGCCCGGACAACTTACGGGACAAGTCCTGGGCCCCGCACAGGCACTGGAAAGTCGACACCCAGAGCTCACAGCCTCGTGGTGGAACTCACTGCTAATCAGGAGAGTGAGAGAGAGAAAGGACGGTCACCAGGACCGTTCTCACAGGGGCAGCGGGCTCGAGGACATGGACATCTGGCAGCATGGACATGGCACCACTGCCCCTTCTGGCTTTCCCCACCCTCTGTCCCCAGATTCTAAAGCAAGGTGTTCATGGGATGGAGGGGGTAGGTGGGCAGGTTGCCTCTGGAGGGGATCGAAAACAGCTATTTGGTGCCATGTCCTGGCCAGAAGGAGCTGGGCATCTGAGCTTGGTTCTGCAACTCGAGTCTCAGCCCTCCCCCGTGGCCTCTGAGGAGGCAATGGCATGATGGCATTCGTTCACCAGGACTCAGACAGGATCCACTGCGGAGGGCTGGGTGCCACAGGCTGCACCCCAGGAAAACACTCGGTCCCTCCAGAACTCTGTGCTTGGGCCGGGGTGAGCCCGGATCTCATAACAGCTGCTTCCACCTGTCAGCCTCCACCTCAGACTTTCTGCTCCTAGCTTATGGGCTGGACTTCAGCTTCACTTTGTCTCTTTCGTCTTTGTGCCCCAGCCACTTACCCAGCACACATATGTCCCCTTAAACGTCTGTGGACTAAAATAAAGAGATCAGAGATCTGCTGCTTCCGTTTGTTCAATCCCACAAGAAATAAAACCCAAGCCTGGGCAATGTAGCAAGACCTCGTCTCTACAAAAAGACAGTGTTGGTTCGAGCCTGTAGTCCCAGCTACTCAGGAGGCTGGAGCAGGAGGATGCTCTGAGCTTAGGAGGTCCAGACGACGGTGAGCCGTGATCATGCCACTGCACTCTAACCTGGGCTACAGAGCAAGACCCTGACTCAAAAATCAAACAGACAAAAAAATCTAAAGGTGTGTGTTTTCAATAAGTCACAGGTAGAATCAAAATGATAAAATTTAATCCCCCAAGGCAAACTGGGAATGACCCTCCAGTCTTCCCAAATGAATGACTCAGAACAAAATTAAAATATCAGAATATTCTCACAGCCAGAGTCTGTATTTTCGCTTGACTCTCTGTTTATGAGAATGCCTCATATGTGTCCACCCAAGACCAGATGTACTCGCTGCTTCTAGAGCCATCTTCTGACTCAGGCTCAGCAGAGGGGGGCTGGCCAGGTCGCAGGACTGCAGGAAAGTCCAGCATCGACCCTGGGAAGAGGTTTGAGTTCAGGGAGACCCAAGGGCCCAGTTCTTCCCCTAGAGAAGCGAGACCTGTTACTGTAATCAGCACATGGTGCGTCTGACAGCACCCGTTCCCACTGCACGCACACACCTGGCCTGGCCAGGACCCACTTGCCTCACCTGGGGAATCACAGAGCAGTGTACTTCCCTGCTTGGGAGAAGCGTCTCCCCTGTAATGACTCCCACACAGAATTGCAGGGCACAGGAAAGAGCCCACCGGGTGAGGTCTTTGGCGTCCCGGGTACTTGTGGCCTCTGACAGCAATGACAAGGGACATCTTGGGACACGCGACGGTATTTTCTTCTATGACATCAATCTCAAATCCACTTCAATTTCAGTCCTGGTCCCGGCTCTGCCACTTGTCAAACACAGGCCCCTGGACAAAGCGGGTCTCTCCAAGTTCAATGTCGTCACATGGACATGGAGACAGTGATAGTACCAAAACCCTCAGAGGGTAACACAGAGGGTTCGTTTCTGCTTTTGACCCCTATTGTGGCACACGGGAAGCAGTTCGTGGGTACAGACGGACTATGATCTTCTGGCTGGGGCCACACTGAGACAGTGGGCAGAGGACGCAGAAGCGTGGCCTTTGAAACTAGCGGTCACGGGGCCAAAGCTTGTTTCTCCCATTTGCTGACTGTGTGGGAAGCATGGGGAGGGTGATCCTCTCCAACTAAACCTCATTTTCCTCCTCTGTCAAATGGGGATAAGAATAGTACCCATCGGCTGGTGGCATGGCTCATGCCTATAATCCCAGCAATTTGGGAGACTGAGGTGGGAGAATCTCTTGAGCCCAGGAGTTTGAGACCAGCCTGAGCAATATAGCGAGACCTTGTCTCGACAAAAAAAATAAAAAAGACTAACTGATGTGGTGGCGAGCACCTGTAGTCCCAGCTACTCAGGAGGCTGAGACCAGGAAGGATCGCCTGAGCCCAGGAGGTCGAGGCTGCGGTGAGCCAGGATCGTGCCACTGCACTCCAGCCTGGGCAACAAAATGAGACCCTGTCTCAAGAACAACAGCAATAAAAAAGTAGCCCCCATCACACAGGCTTCATGCTCCTCCAACTTGAAGAAACAGTGACAAGGCCCAGGCCCACGTTTGAGTGCAACGCCTGATACCAACGCCTTGTTTTTTCCCCTTCTGCACTGCCTGCCACAGAACCCACACAGTCGGTTACTCCCATGCACATGTCCTCAAGTTTTAAGGAATGATCACGCCCCCCTGCCCTGACCCCCATTCCGAAAATAGCTTTATCATTCTTGTATGACCAGCCCACATGCAGGAAGGTCTTGAAGTCAGCTCCTTAGGAAAATGCTGCTACTTGTAAATGGCCCAACCCCTGGAAATGATCGTCAACGGCCCAGAGCCTTTCAAGAAATGGGACACAACCCTCCCTTTAGTGAGTAAACAAAGACACAGAAACCTTGGGTTAAGGAGAGCTACCACGGCTGGGCTCAAACCTCCTCTGAGCTCCCTGGCAGACACAGCAAAAAGGAAGCATGACACACTCTCAGCAACTGAAAAGAGACACTGTCATTCGGCAAGGAGACTTGTTTCTCCCTTGGACCTCCCCGGGAATTTTATATAAGTGACGTTGGGAAGCATATGGGTGATACCTTTGAGAGCAGATTGGCCAAAGGAAGGGAGGGCAGCAGGACAGATGGGGGGAAGTCAGCGCCACACATGCGGCACGGCTATTAAATGTAGGCTCCAGACCAGGCCGTGGCTGAGGTGAGAGAGAACACCATGAGCAACAACAGCAAAGCATCAGACATGAGCCGGGCCTGCCTCCTCAACTAGGGCCACAGTCTCCAGAACACCAGCCACTTCCCTCATCCCTTGAGAGTGCCGAGGGCCACGCCTTTTAAGTGATAGTTCTCTGAAGCCCAGAGAATCAACCTACGCACAACGCTCCTCCGTGATCTGCCCTAAGGGCAGTCGCCGATACTTGCGTGGCTCTCCCCCACGGTTCACGCTCACTCGTTGCAGAAGGGCGCCAGCTTGCAAGCGTCGCCAAAGCACCCACGTCGCGGCGAGGCAGTCTGCATCAGCTCCAGTCACGTACCTGGCACTGGGAAGTGTCGAGAGCCCATGGCTCCCACGACTGTCATGGCTTCTGTGGCTATTGATTTGGCGATGAGTATTTTGCAGTCAAGAAAGATGAGGCACAGAGAGCTTCGGGGGCCTGCCCGAGGTCACACAGTGAGTCATGGGGCTGGACTGTATTTGAAGTCAGAACTTCAGTTCCCACATTCTGCTGTGTCATTAAGCTTAGACAATCTAGAACAGGAAGAAGGTCTCAACAAGGTGGCGGGAGGAGGAGGATTTTAACCCCCGAGGGACATGTGACCATGTCTGGGGGCATTTTGGGGGGGTTACAGCTCACTGGGGTGGGACGTCCAGTGGGCTGAAGCCAAGGATCTGCTAAAGACCCCACGAGGCACTGAACACCCTTCCCCAGTCCCAGAGAACGACCCAGTCCCAACGGCAGGGAAGCCAAGATGTTGGATGCAACTTGCTCTAACACTTTGCACATTCAAGGCCGTGACATCACAGATCTCAGTAACGGGATGTGAGCACACATACACACACACACACACACACACACACACACACACACACACACACACAATTAGGATTTGTCAGGACAAGTACTAAGACCTCTAGTCTGAGCAATATGCCAAGACCTTGTCTCTACAAAAAAAATTTTTTTTTAATTAGTAAGGCATGGTGGCTCATGCCTATAATCCCAGCAATTTGGGAGGCCAAGGCAAGAGGATCGCTTGAGTCCAGGAGTTCAAGACCAGCCTGGGCAACATAGCGAGACCTCGTCTCTACAAAAACAAAAAACAAAAAATAGCCAAGCATGGTGGTGCTTGCCTGTAGTCCCAGCTACTCAGAAGGCTGAGGTGGAAAGATCGCCTGAGCCAGGGGTTCGAGGCTGCTGTAGCCATGATCATGCCACTGAACTCCAGCCTGGGCGACAGAATGAGATCTCGACTCAAATAAAAGAATAAATAGATAGATAAACAGAAATAAATAAACACTAAGGACTGTTCTATGAGTGATTTTGCTGGAATAGAAAGAGGACCCATAGGTGTCTGGTGCTCTGTCAGCCCAGTGTCTTGAGCAGAAACTATGAATTCTGGGGAATGAGGGAATGCTCTCTCCCCGTCAGGGTTTTCTAACGTCTAGACCCAAAACCAGGTGGGTGGCAGCTGCCTTCGTGGGAGCCCCCTGTAAGCCCTGCAGCCACCCGGGGAAGAGTCTCTGAAGTCACTCTCCCTGGTGTGAACTCAGAAGGTGACAGAGCCTGGCTAGAGATCTTTTTTATTTTAGCCAGTATCATACGACAGCAAGGCCTAGCAGTGAGTACAGCAGATGTTCCTTCCACGTACACCAGCCTCGAGGCCTGGACAAGCCCTGCCCTCAGCGCCCACTGCCGGGTGTTCCCATGAAGCTGTTCGCACCCCTGTCGTGGCTGTTTGTTTCCATTTTCCTAAAAACCCAAACACGATGAGATGCTTTTTTCTTCAACCTGTTCGGCAGCTGAGACATAAATGAGATAAAGAAAGAGAGCGAGTGAGACCAGCAAAGGTGGGACACAGCAAGCTGGCACTGGCAGGGACCTCAGGCATCGTTTTACTAGCCCCTCCCCTAAGAGATGGGAAACTGAGGCACAGAGGACCCAGTGAGAAACAGAGCCAACAGCAGACGCAGTCGCTCCCAATTTCCAGTCTGAGAGTCTCTGAGGGAGAGACTGAAAAAAGCGGAATGTGTTTATAAACAATGTGTATTTATTCTTTCTTTTCTTTTTTTTTTTTTTTTTTGAGTTGGAGTCTCACTCTTGTCACCCAGGCTAGAGTGCAGTGGCACCCTCATGCCCCCCATAGCCTCGACCTGCTGGACTTAGGCGATCCTTCTGCCTCAGCCTTCCAAGTGGCTGGAATGTGTATTTATTCTTACATGTTTAAACGTCAGTCACCTTCAAAGGACTCTCCTTTAGATGCAAACAGCCATTGAGACGCTTTTCCCACTGCTCAAGCAATTTTTGAACTCGTTCATTTTGATGCCTTTTAGTGCTTCTGTCATTTTTTTGTTTCACCTCTTCCACATCAGCAAAACGTTTCTCTTTGAGGACTTTTGTCATCCGGGGAAACAAAAAAAGTTGCTCGGGGTGAGGTTGGCTGGATAAGGAGCGTGGGGCACGGGGGTCATGTCATTTTGCTCAAAAACTGCAGAACATTCAGTGTGGAGTGGGCAGGCACGTCATCTTGGTGGAAGAACCAGTCGTCTGTTTGCCACAACCCAGGATATTCCTTCCGCAAATCATGACAAAACCTTCCCAAAACTTCGAGATTAAAAACCTTGGTTGAAGCCGGGCTCGGTGGCTCAGCCTGTAATCCCGCCCCTTTGGGAGGCTGAGGTGAGTGGATTGCCTGAGCCCGCGGGTTCGAGACCCGCCTGGGCAGCGAGACCTCATCTCTACAATAAATCAAAAAATCAGCTGGGCGTGGTAGCGCACGCCTGTAATTCCGGCTCCTCGGAAGGCCGAGGTGGAAGGATCGCCGGAGACCGGTAGGTCGAGGCTGCGGTGGCCGGGAGCGGCCACTGCACTCCAGTCTGGGCGACAGAGTGAGACTCCAACTCAAAAACAAAACAAAACAAAACAAAAAAAACCTTGGGTGACCATCTGATCTGGAATAACAAATTCCAAGTGTACTACAAGGGGCCTGTTTCCAGGAGATAATTCGGCGTTTTGGGGTCCCCTTGTACCTTGACACTCGGGGATGCCGAGGCTCCCGTGGCCAACAGACCTTCCTCCTGCCTCTCTTTGTCGGCGAGCGAAGGGACAGCCCTCCTCTCGGCCACCCCCACATCTCCCTCAGCTGCCAGGTCAGGGTTTCCACCCTGCCCAGACCAGACCCCCAAGCCATCATTTTCGTTTCTCTCCGAAGCATCTCACTCACTGAGTAAAATTAGCTCAGTCATGAGTTTCAGGAACAAACACCTGTCACCTCCTTCGGTGGCAAGAAAAGGAAACTAGTAGGGACTTTCCTCCCTTCCTGCCAGCCGGGGCCGGGCCCCCAGCAAGGCAGGAGTGCAGGGGCCAGCTCAGGAGGATCTGGGACCTGCCCTTCGCCTGGTGCCTGGAGGCAGGAGGGTCCCTGGGCCACTTTCCATCTAACTCTCTGCCCACCCTGGGCAACTGCCCACCCTGGGAAACTGTTTCACCACGTTGGATGCATCCTGTTCTCAGGTTCCGGGGGACTTGTGAACTGTCTGTGGCTGCTTCGTGTGTGCATTTCTGAACTTGTTATCCAAGTATGGCACAGGGACAGAAAAACACACCAATCCTATGTACACGGCTCAGCGGATGTGCATGAGTTAAGCGCCAGTAACAAAACTGGGTAGAGCGATGGACTCACATAGCTCCCAGAACTGCCCCCTGCCTCCCCTCCTGGTCCAACCCCGCCCCTGGGAACCCCATCCTACCAGCTAACCGTGCGGATCCTTTTGGCCTGATCTGGGATCTAAATGATTGAAGTCATTGTGAGGACTCTCTTGTCTGGCTTCTTTTACTAAATATGTTTGGGAAGTCATCCATGTTTGCACATGTAGATGTGTAACATTCATGCTCATTGCTGCATTCTCTGTTCTATCAACACACCACAACTTGTGTGGCTAAATTGTAGGTAATTGCCATTTTTGTAGTTTAAAAACCAATAAAAATATTGGAAGTTTCCTATGATTTGACCCCACGAGCATCCATGCATTTTGTTTCTGGTAAACATGTGTGTTGATGATTGGTTAGCCTCTCGTGCTGGTCTTTTTTTTTTTTTTGCAACTTGGCATTTTGTTTATAAGATTCATCTATGCTGCCAAACATGGTGGTTCACGTCTATAATCCCAGCACCTTGGGAGACCCAAGTTGGAGGATCACTTGAGCCCAGGAGTTTGAGACCAGCCTGGACAGCATAGCAAGACACCATCTGTACAAAAAATAATTTAGAAAAAAATTAGCCAGGAGTGGTGGCATGTGCCTATAGTCCCAGCTACTCTGGAGGCTGAGACAGGAGGATCACTTGAGCCCAGGAGTTGGAGGCTGCGGTGAGCTGTAATCTTGCCACTGCTCTCCAGTCTGGGTGACAGAATGAGAGCCTGACTCAAAAAAAAATTTTTTTGATCTATGCCATCTGTGCCTATGCATCCAGTGTGAGTGCCTGCAAAATTGGGATACACCCAGCACAGGGCCCACCCCTCATGGAGGGGCATCACATGGTTCCCACACTCCCCAGCACAGTGTGACACCATTGTTCTAGTCCCCTGATGGATCCCGGTGAGAAGCTCTTGAGCGTATATATCCAGGAGTGCCATGGTGGGGTCCTGCTTTTTTTGGGGGGAGGCACTTTTTTTTTTTTTTGAGTTGGAGTTTCACTCTGTCGCACAGACTGGAGTGCAGTGGCTGCTCACGGCCACCGCAGCCTCGACCTGCTGGGCTCCGGCGATCCTTCCGCCTCAGCCTTCCAAGTAGCAGGAACTACAGGTGCCCGCTACCACACCCGGCTAATTTTTTGATTTATTGTAGAAATGAGGTCTTGCCAAGTTGCCCAGGTGGTTCTCGAGCCCACGGGCTCAGGCAATCCACTCACCTCAGCCTCCCGAGGCGCAGGATTACAGGCTGAGCCACCGAGCCAGGCTTGGGAGGCACTTTTAAAAAAACTTTCACTCTCCTAATCCCCTGTGACCTACCCAGCAGCCCGAAAGCCAGTGCATGAACTAAGTGGCAACAAGCATCTTGGTCTTTCCCAGGGAGTACCAGGAGGCAGCAGGGAAGAATGTGGGGTGATGGGGGAGGTCCATGACCAACCAGTAGGGGGAGCTGCTGCCCACAGGATTCTCACAGCCAAGGGTCCCTGGAGGCCACAGGGACCATCTAAGGGCTTTGGCCCCAGTAGCCCCGTCACCTTCTCAGCGACCCCAGACACCATGTGGAGCTGGCACGAGCCCCCAGGGCTGACCAGGAGTTGTGTCAAGGTGCAGGGGTCTCAAGAGTGTGCTGGGTGGGGAGAGGTCCTGCACCCCAGCATCCTCACACCTCCTCACACCCAGATACCCTTTCCTGCCATCGCTTGGCCACAGGGGAGGGAGAGCGGGGGCCATCCCAGCACCCCAGGGATGAGGGGACCCCAGCATCCAAGCATGGCCAGCAGAGTGGTCTCCAGGCACTTTGCTGGGGTGTCCCCCATCTTCATGGTCCTGCAAGCTTTGCTTCTGGACCTTGACTCAAGGGCAAGAAAGAAAGTGAAAGAGAAAGTAGCTCAGAGATTTGCAACACAGGCCCTTGGCGAACTGCCCCCAGGGACGGTGGTCCATATCCCATGAGATAAGCTGATGGCACCTGAACCTTGGGCCTTGGGAGAGCCCCGAGCTTAGGGATCAGAGGATGTTCTTTGCTCTCTTGAGATGATTGAGTTCCATTCATTCCTTCATTCCTGTATTTGTTCAGCAGTTGCCGGTCCCTGCCATATGCTGGGGTAGTGTGTCAGCAGGGGGGCGCTGAGAGCCCCCCGCAGCGGGGCAGGCTTGCCCCCACTCACAAACAACCTCAGGTGCAACTCACTGGCGTCCGTGCACAGTTGTGGCATGTGGAAGGAAGACATCCGCCATCAAATGCCAGGCTTCTGTGTGTGTGCACCTCTGTGTTAGCTTCTTTATTTTTGAAAACCAAATCGACAGTGTCAATAAAAATGGAAGTAGCCCATGCCTCTTCCAACTCTGACTGCCTCTGGGCGAGACGTGGCCACCCCTCCTGGGAACATCTCTGGTCGCTTCTCTCCCATGCTGTGTTCTGACAGCAACTGACCGGTTTCTTCTTGAGTCGAGTCTCACTCTGTCGCCCAGGCTGCAGTGCAATGGCACCATCACAGTGCACCACAGCCTCGACCTCCTGGGCTCAGGTGATCACTCCACCCCAGCATCCCGAGAAACTGGGACTACAGGTGTGTGCCACCATACCCGACTGATTTTTAAAATATTTTGTAGAAACGAGGTCTCGCTGTGCTGCCCAGGCTGGTCTCAAACTCCTGGGCTCAGGCGATCTTCCTGCCTTGGTCTCCCAAAGTGCTGGGATGACAGGTGTGAGCCACAACCGCCACGTGTATGGCCTCAGATTTATCAGCCCAGGATGATCTCTGTACAATGGTACAGATGAAGACAGCAAGGCACAGAGAGGTTAAGGAGCTCTCGCAAGTCACCTAGAAACCCACAGAAATAGGGTCATTCCCGGCAGGTGGTGCGAAATCAGAGCTGCCAGCTGTGCCCTGCTCTTGGGCGAGCTAGCATCGAATGTTCTAGGAAATGCCTGTCTCCCTCCACAGGTGCCAGGCGGGTCTGAGAGGGCCACGCCTGGGGTTTATGGCCCCTGAAGCCCAGGAAAAGGGTGGTGTTCCCAAGGACACGGCGTTTTATGACGGCTCCTCATCTGGTGGTCAATGCTGCTTGACTTTCCTTTTCATTTTCTTTTTGAGTTTTAATTTTCCGGCCCCATTTTTTTTTCTTTTTTCCTCCCACTTGGTGTTTTCCAAACCGAGTCCTTCACATTTAGAGCTAGAAGAAATGTGACTTTACGAAGTTAATCAATAAATGCTGACGTTCTAACCCACAGGCCAAGGAAAAAGTCAATTCCTGGAGTGTTCCTGTGAACGGCCAATATTGTTGTCTAGTTTTCTCAGCATGTTTTCTAGCGAAATATGGTCTCAAAGATAGATTTTTTTTTTTTTTTTAAAAAGGACATTCTTTCATTCCAGAGTGAAAAAATGACCAAGTCCAGCAGTGCATGGGGGCTTTGGCACCGATGTGTTCATATTACAGGTGAGGACACGGAGTCCCAGCGTGGGTGAGAGCTGTTCCTCAGGCCACAAAGTGGTGGCTCACCCTGTCAGGACCAAGACCGTGGACTGTCGTAGAAGGAGAAGGAACACGGCGAGGCCACCAGCCAGCCTCCCTGCTGCTGAGTGAAGCACCATGTCCCCATTCCTGTTCTCAAGGACATGTTGAAAAACACATGGGCTGCCAGGGTCACTTTGAAGGAATTAAGGTTTTGTTTGGACTCTGTCAATCATGTTACCGCTAGGAGAAGAGATGACCATCTGGATGAGGGTCAGGAGACACCTCTCCAGCCTTCAAGAAACCCACTTCCTCTCTCCAGGCCTCAGTTTCCCCACCCATAAAATGAGAGTGTCCATCAAGAGACTCATATCGATGATGCGTGTTTAATAAGGACTGGTTGTCTGCCAGGAATAAGCATTTTACCTGCTCATTCAATCCTCACACCAGCCCTATACAGATAGGTAAACCAAGGCAGGCATGGTTAAGTCACTCACCAGGGTCCAATGGCCTTTACCAGCAGAGGCGGGATTTGAATCCATGCCTCTGACCCCAGGGCCCAGGACCCAACTGTCACGTCATTTGCTTTGAGAAGGTTTTAACAACCTCCTACTGGCTTCAACACGAAGCTCTGCTTTTCTTTTCTTTCTTTTTTTTTTTTGAGTCAGTGTCCACTTTGTCACCCAGGCTGGAGTACAGTGGTACAATCGCATCTCACTGTGGCCTCCACCTCCTGGGCTCAAGCAATCCTTCTGCCTCAGCCTCCTGAGTAGCTGGAACTACAGGCATGTGGCACCACACCCAGCTCTTTTTTTTTTTGTTTTTGTTTTTGTAGAAACAAGATCTCAACAAGTTGCCCGGGCTGGTTTTGAACTCCTGGGCTCAAGCAAACCTCCCGCCTCAGCCTCCCAAAGTGCTAGGATGACAGACCTGAGCCACCGCTCCTGGCCTCTGCTCTTTATTTCCATAGACAAGAAGAATGACATCCAAGGACACCCCAAAGGTGACCTGGACACTCGTGCAGCCTCACTTACCCTCTCCAGGGCAGGGTGTAAAGCTGTTTGGGAGACCAGTCTGCAAATGTTGATGCTCGGGGCATACTGGCCTCCTTGCCACTCGAGAAGGCCAATGAAGAGGTGGCCGGGCCTCCAGGTACAAGCCACATACTTAGTCCACCCTCGGGTCAGAAGCTGTGAGCCTCGATTTCGTCATCTGCAAAATGGGATGATGGGGCTGACTAGGTACTCCTGGCCAAGGCAGGGATCAGAACACCTTTGCCTCCTCCGATAAGGTGGTGATCACAGCAACATGGTGCCGGCATAGCGCCAAGAATGTCATGCAACTTCTCAATCCTTGTAGCGGTCGGAGAGGTAGAGGTTGTTATGGTCCCCATGTCTTTAATGGGGCAACCAAGGCACAGGGGGCTCCTGTGGCTGGAGAGTGGTCAGGAGCGTGTAGGAAGGTGAATGGGATCCAGGTTCGGGGCTGCCAACAGCAGTCCCTGAGAAGCCAGACACCATCTGGTATGCCAGGAGCCAGGTGGCATGAGCCCCCTACCATACACGTGACCACTGCCCGACACCCAAGACCCTGATGGCAAGGAGGGTCCAGGAGAGGACATGGACCAGGGACCATGCCGTGTCCCACCCTGCTCTCCGCACATGAAGAAGCCGCAGCAGGGGCTGCAGAGATTCGGGCCTGGACAGCTGCAGAACCAGAAGCCAGGAAGGAAGGAGAGCTGGGCTGCCATCCCTCCTGAGGCTGGGAGGTCTGACCTCAGGAGGAGGGGCCCTCTCCCTCCCTGGACTCACCACTCCCGAAGGTTCATGGGGTGGATGGCCCAGCGGGACAGGCCTCAACTGGGTCCCCTGGAGCAGAGCACAGGGACAGACCTGACTTCTGAGATGGGGGACGCATGTTTGAGCCTGCCTCAGCTGGGGATCTGGAGCGTCACCGCCCCTGACTGGTCACCCCTAGATCCATGACCGTGGTCTCCCTGCAGAACAGCCAAAGGCTTCAAAAGCCCCCAGGTGCCCGGGGTAGAGGCCAAGACCTCTGTCCTTCCAGGCCAAATGGGCTGGGACAAATGTGGCTCCCTGCTGAGCCCACCACCAACCTGGGTTGACTCTGAGATATCACTCCCTCCCCCAGAGGCAGTGGAGTGGGAATCTAGGGACACCACCCCAGATCCAGGCTTTCTCCATCCTTATCCATTCCTGTGTGACCTCAGGCCGACAATTTCACCTCTCTGGATTTCCTCTCAAACTCCACACGATGAGTCTTGGGCTACAGCTATGATGTGCTTCGAACAGGGCCCGGCACATAGGACGGCCCCACAAACTATGGCTATTACCCGCCTTTCTGTCCCTCCCAGACCACAGCCAGCCCAGGAGCCATGCTGGGGACCCCCAGGAGGGCTTTCCCGACTGACTTTCCTTGGAGAAGAGGCCTACGGGGGCTGTAGGAACTCCTGGCAGGCCCATACACTGACACTTGAGGCCACATACCGGGTCACATGCACACACCCGGCCACGCGGGTGGCTATCTCCCCCCCACACACCCCTCACCCCTCCTCTGCATGAGCAGAGCTGGGCAGGGCAGGGCAGGCAGCGGGTACGATGCAGGGCAGAGCCCTATTGCTCAATGCCAGGACCGCGCTGGTCTCAACGGTCAGGGACCCGGCTGGCAGAGCCCAGGGGGCCTTGCAATCCGGACTTGTGGGCCACAGGCTTTTAATATTTTTAGAGAAGTTGGGTTTCTGCCAAGTTCCCCTACTTCAGATTCTTCCTGTTGCTGGTGGGTTGCTGCCCAGCCGAGGTCCTCGGCCCTGGTGCTCTGGGCCCATCTGGGCTTCACTGGGGGGCTTGGCAGAATCAGAGGACAGTCGCCCTCCGCTGGCATCCTGGGTCTCTCACACTCAGACCAGGAGCCCTGGGATGCTTTGGGTCCCTCTCCACCCTCTGTCCTCGGTTTCTCTTTTTTTTTCTTGTCCCCCTATCATTTTCTATGTGAAAGATACAGGCCTGACTAGCTAGTGAGTCAAGGGGGGCCTGGGGGACATTTGTCCTGCTCCTTTGAGGTATGCATGCCCCATCTTCAACAGTCAGCTGGTTCAGCTGACTGTACCTGAACCCATGGGGCAGCTTTTCCTTGGTTTGGTTTTGTTTGTTCAGGCATGATGCAAAAGTCACGCTTCCAATATCCCATCAGGACACAGCTGAAATGTCAGCTTGCAGAAGGACTGGCCACACAGCCCCTCTGTAGCCTTCTCCAGTCCAAATCATGGCCCAGAAATACCCCGGGGGCAGGAGAGGCCGCCAAGGTGGTCCTGTGGCTTTGGAGTTCACCTGTGGCATGCTCAGATGCAGCTGGCACCTCAGGGAAGGGCTGGGCTGATTGAGACATCGCCGTGAGTCCATGACTGCTCTGAGCGGAGCACAGGGCGACAGAGGAGGAGGTCAAGTTCAAAGGCACTCTCGTATGGGTTCTTTAGGACAGCACTCCACTCTTCTGGCTGCCATAACATGTGGCCAAGTTCAAGGACTTGAAACAATGCCCTTTAACTCTCCTACAGTTCTGGGGAGGTCAGAAGTCCCCCAAGGGTCTCACTAGGCTACGGTTAAGGTGTCTTCAGGGTTGGTTCCTTCTGGAGGCTCCAGGAAAAATTCCCGTTCTAGTCTTTTCCAGCTTCTGGAGGCTGTCACACTCAGCCCCTGCCCACCTTCAGAGCCAGCAGTGCAGTGAAGCCACACGCTGACTCTGCTTCCTGTCTCGCCTCTCTTCTCTAACTCTGACTCACCTGCCTCCTTCTTATAAAACCCTTGTTCTGAGCTGGGACCTCCCTAGATCATCCAGGATAATCTCCTCCTCTCAAGATCTTTCAGCTAATCACATCTGCAAGTCCCCTTTCCCGTGAAAGATAACATTCTGGAGATTAGAATGGGAGCATCCTTTGTGGGGCAGGGTGCAGGGCATTATTCTGCCAACCGCACTAAGCCTGGACAACTTGCTTTTCTTCTTAGGGCACCTCTTCCTTCCTCTGTAAAACGGGGATGATGGGGCAACCCTCTCGGGTCCCCTCCCACTCTGGGAGCTTTTCTATCTTCTCAATGAATCCTGCTTTCTTTAAAAAAATGGGGATGATGATGATGGTGGAGGTGGTGATGGTGCTGATGGCGGTGATGGTGGTGACGATGAGGGTGGTGATGCCATGGTGATGCCATGGTGATGGCGGTGATGATGGTGGTGACGATAATGGCCACAGTGGCTGGTGGAGGTGGCGATGGGGACGGTGACAGCCATGGTGGGGGGGTGATAATGATGATGGTGGTGGTGACGTGGTGATGGTGATGATGGTGGTGACGGTGGCGGTGGTGATGGTGGTGACAACGGTCACAGTGGCTGGTGGAGGCGATGATGGGGATGGTCATGGTGATGATGACGATGAGGAGGATGACGCTGATGATGATGGGGTGATGGCTGCGATTGTGATGGTGATAGTGACGGTGGCAATAGTGACGATAACGTTGATGGCACTGATGGTGGGGGGGGTTGATGATGTGGTGACAGCCATGATGGCGGAGGTGACGGTGGTGATGCTGATGATGGTGAAGTGGGGATGTGGCGATGGCAGTGATGACGATGACGACGGCGGTGGTGACTGTCCCCATCATCACCCTTGTGGGGTGGCTGGGAGGATTGAATCCATTCACATTTGCAGTCCCCTGGGTGCACAGGAAATGCGTAATAAGATGCATAATTAAGTTTGTCAAATATGAATAAAGGGACAAGCCTTTTGCTCCTGCCTGTGGCTTTAGCCTTTTTCCCTTTAGGTCAGTAACACACTTGATCTGTAACATGACAATCCTCTGTGAGCCTTCCATGGATGCAAGCATTTCTGTCATGTCTTTGTAACAACTCGGTATCCCCTGAAGACCTAGAGGATGTGTGTCCTGGTGATCCACACAATGGGGGTCTCCCAACTCTGGTTTGGAAAAGACCCTAACTGGGAGTGGGCAGAGCAAGCAGTTCCTCTCTCAGCCCTGCCCGTCCTGCCACACCGGTTCCCTCACACACACCAAGCACCTCCTGCCCCAGAACCTTTGCACTGGCTGTTCCCTCTTCCTGTCTTCCCCTCCTCCAATGCCACTCCTTTTTCTTCCCATCCTCCAGGTCACAGCCTAAATGGAGGTGCCTCAGAGAGAACTCACCTGAACATCTCTCTGAAGTAGACTTCCCATAGCTCCCTCCCACACCACCCTCTGGCTCTCTTTCAGGCTGTAATTCCATATTCATCTGTGTGGTCACTGGGCGTTCATTTCCCCGCCAGAGATGTGCATATCTTGTCTGCCCAGTCCCCAGCACCAGGCCTAGCAGCTAATCAGCTCTCACTCAGCACAAGTTTGGTGAGTGAGTATTGTAACCAAGGCGTCCAGCCCATCTGCCCTATGGACACAATGCCATGCCAAGGACTGTAAACATCGAAATGAAAAGCATACGGAGGTGGGATGTGGTGGCTCACACCTGTAATCCTAACCCTTTGGGAGGCCAAGGTGGGAGAATCGCTTAAGCCCCGTTCGAGACTAGCCTGGGCAACATAGCAAGACCTCATCTCCACAGTAAATCAAAAAATTAGCTGGGCATGGTGGTGCATGCCTGTAGCCCTAGCTACTCAGGAGGTTGGGAGAGAAGGATCCCCTGAACTCAGGAGGTCGAGGCTGTGGTGAGCCAGGATTATACCACTGTACTCCAGTCTGGGCAACAGAGCAAGACTCTAGCAATAAGTAAATAAATAATTACCTAAATAGGTAGAAAGAAAAAGAAAGAAAGAGAAAGGAGAAAGAAAGAAAGAGAGAGAAAGAAAGAGAGAAAGAAAGAGAAAGAGGCTGGGCACAATGGCTCGTGCCTGTCATCCCAGCACTTTGGGAGGTGGAGGCAAGAGGATTTCCTGAGTTCAGGAATCCGAGACCAACCCGGGCAAGACCTTGTCTCCACAATAAATCAAAAAAATTTAGCTGGGCATGGTGGCTCATGCCTTTATCTTCTGCTACTTGGAAGGCTGGAGTGGAAGGATTGCCGGAGCACAGCAGCTCGAGGCTGTGTGAGCTGTGACTGTGCCACTGCATTCCAGCCTGGGCGACAGAATGAGACTCCAATTCAAAAAAAAGAAAGAATGAAAGAAGGGAGGGAGAGAAAAGAAGAAAGACATGGAGAGAGAGGGAAATCAACAGATCGTCTTTGGGATGTAGTGTGTATGCACTGGCAAAGCTGGCCTCAGGTCATCAGATGAGCAGCGCTAGAGCCACCCAGTCCAACAGGCAGCCACCCACGTCTATATAACACAAGTTTAAATGGATTACCATTCAATTGTGTTAGAGGTCTGGCTTTCCGTCAGTGGCTGACAGCTCCCCCTAGGACAGCGTGGGCGTAGCACGTTCCCATCACAGAAACGTCTAAGGAACATGGCTACAGAGTTTCAACCTGCTGTCTGTGAAGGTAGCCACATGTAGCAATTTACATTAAAGCTCAGTAAAATCCAGAATTCAGTCGACCCGTCACACTTGCTATCTCTCCTGTGGTCAATGTCCACACGTGACTAGTGGACGCCATGTTGGACGGCGAAGTTTGTACTTACCCATCACTGCAGAATGTTCTATTCCGCCGCATGGCTCCACGGTCAAACAGCCTGGGTTGAAATCCCGGCCATGATCTCCCAACCGGGGCACGTTCCTTCTCCTCTCTGTGCCTCAGGTTCTCCAGCCAAAGGCAGCCAAAGTGAGGGTTCGATGAAATTCAACACACAAGCCCTGAGCACACTGCCTGGCGCTAGCTCTTGGGCCACACACGTAGGGCTGAAGTGGCTGTTGGTGCACGGTCTCCGGCCAACTCACTAGAGCTGCACGGCAGCCCTGCAAGTTATGGAGGGCCGGGATTCCTAACCCCACGTTAGAGATCCAGAAACTAAAGCTGAGAGAGGTTGCCCAGACCACACGAGGCACAAAGCCGGCATGTGACCAAGCACCCAGCCTCCAGTCTCACTAGGCTTCCCAGTGACCTCTCGGGCTCCTTCTCCTCAGCATTGGGAACCAGCGTGGCAGGAGCTACGCTAGTGGGGGCATCAGGCAGGCGCATATGCTCTGAGCCCTCATTACAGAGGCAACGAGAAGGTACCGAGAGCCACCTGGCAGCTGGGACTGGCCCTTGTTCCCTGCCAAGCTTCCTGCTGACATGAGGAATTTGCAGCATCGACCGGGGAAGGCCCTCAGAGCATCAGGGATCCAGGCTGGGAAGGAGGGAGGGAGGGGAGAATGCAGACAGGAGCAGGGCTCGGGCCTATGGACCAGCTCGAGGCCGCACAGGCAAATTATCTCCCAGGGGGTCACCCTGAGCACGGCCCTGGGAGTCCATGCTAAGTAACAAATCATGGCTGCATCTATTTTTACTTAACCTTCATCGTTCCCAGTGGTGAAAGAGCCGTAACAATTGAGGAAGTGGTGGGTGGACATTTTTTTCTTCTTAATTGGGTACAAAGCTTTCCTTCAACCATCCAGCTTTTGAGAGAATGTGCTAGAACCAAGGGGGCAGGGAGAGGCATCCGTCGCCCCAGAAACGAGTCGTCAGCTTGTCCTTCCTAACACAAGGCTGGAGCGCCGGGGTCCCCAAGGGTCCAGCCTCAGGGGCACTTGGAACTGTGTATTGTGACATCGCCGAAATGGGCTGGGCAGGCTCGCAGGGCTCGGGGTTTGGTTTTTTTATGTTGCCCTTGAAAACCCTAGCCCAGAGTCCTTTCATAATGTGGCTCAGAACATTCCCACAAACGGTTACAGAGTATTTTAGGCGACACATTTCTATAACTGTAATGCACTTTAAAACTATTTTTTTTTCAGTTTTGCCCTTTTGCAAGATAACTGTTTTTAAGCCGATGCAGAAGCTCTTTCTCTCTAAATTATTCTTGGTCAGAATTGCTCCTGCATATGGCACTAAAAAGAAAGCAGAGACACGGGTCCAATTCTGCCATTTTTCGCCTGGGTGTCACACTGTGGAGGTTTGGCCCAGGACACCAACACTCTTTTCCTGCCTGGGTGCCCTGCGCGCAGTCTTGGACAGAAGTTGCCCTTGGGAAGCGACTGCAAACATGAGGCGACCTGCTGACCCGGAGACAGGAATCCCAGACATGGGCCCTTCTGGGTCCAAAGTATAGTGGCAAAACAGCCTGTGAAACTAAACACAATATGAAGGAAAACAGGGAGGCAAGAACACCAGAGGGACCGTGGAAGATACTGGATCACTCCTGAAATTATGCCTAAGGGTGAGATGAAGTGTGTGCATGTGTGTGTGTGTGTGTGTGTGTGTGTGTGTGTGTTTCTTCAACACACAAAATCCAAAGTGTTCCATATCATCCTATTTCACCCAAACCAAACACACACGGGTCAGAGAACGATGCTGAGCAAACCATCAGCATCGGTCACCCCTGGCTTGGAGAGCTGAGGAGGGGAAGCTTCCATGTTTACTGTCCACAGCTCTCTCGTGTTTAAATTGTATTGCAATATGCCCACATCTCTTGCACATGCTTTCCCACGTTTGTGTGCATTTTCCCTCAAAAACAATCAAGGGGCCGGGCTCGGTGGCTCAGCCTATAATCCCAGCACTTTGGGAGGCCGAGGCGAGTGTATTGCCTGAGCCTGCGGATTCGAGACCAACCCTGGACAACTTGGTGAGACCTCGTCTCTGCAGTAAATCAAAAATTAGCTGGGCGTGGTAGCACGCTTGTAGTTCCAGCTACTTGGAAGGCTGAGGTGGAAAGATCACCAGAGCCCAGCAGGTCGAG
>NW_007251146.1:192795-217737 GCF_000164805.1 Carlito syrichta | reverse complement strand
ACTCCAGTCTGGGCGACAGAGTGAGACTCCAACTCAAAAAAAAAAAAAGAAAAGAAAGTGCTCATGACCCGTTAACGGGGCGCCTGCCCCATGCCAAGCCTGTTGCACTCGTGCTGCATGGATGCAGCTCAGTGAGGCAAAGGCGGCTCTTTTTTCTATTTTCTGGATGAGGAAAGAAGGTGAGAACTGAGGCCAAGCCACTCATTCCTCCAGTGACGCCAGCGTCGCCAGTGGGCAGAGGAGAAGGGTCTGTATTTAGGAGCCTCCAGTCTAAACACTGTGGTTCTTTGGTTCTTCCTCGAAACAAATGACTCACATTCCACAGCCAAGGTCACAGGACGAGGCCTGGAGGGAGAGTCCAGGGAAGAGCACCCTTCCAACAGCAGCCGGCATGGGCGAGGCTCGGGCAGGAGGGGTGAGAAGGGGCTGGAGCTGAGCGGCACTTGGGGCCCCAGCCGGAAGCAAGACAAATTGTGGGGGGCCTAGAGGGGTCCTTGCAAATGGCTCGATGCTGCAGACCCTGCAGGAAACCCGGAGCAGGAGGGGGCCTCAAGCCCAGGAGACGCACTGGGGCGGGGGGAGATGAGCTCGAGCGTCTATCCAGGGCACCCCCACAGCTGCAGTTGTAAGACTCCAAGGTTTTTTAACATTGGAAATTGACACCTCCAATTTTTTTAAAGCAATTCTTGTACATCCGCTTACACTTCACCCTTCCAATCCCAGAATATCCGAAATGAATTCCTTGAACTCCCTTAATAGTGTGTGATAAACTGGAGGAGGCATCGCCAGGATTGAATCTCAAGCCAAGAAGCAGTGGAAGAAATGTTTCAAGGTTCAGCTAGCATAAAACTCACGGCAGAACCAGACTCAAAAGACAGCAAAGCAGAGGCGATGTTCTCTGAGTTGTTCGGAGAAAGTGTTCGGAGAAAATAATTGGAGATTTACCTCTGGGGCAGGTTTCTGGCGCTTCCAAACTTGGTTTGTTTGGGAAGGAGTTGCCATCTAGAACTTCCATCTGAGGGTATTTAATCCCATGTCACTGGTTCTCTTTGTGACTCTGACTTGAGTATTTTGGGGGAACATAACTGTGAGGCCGGTGAGAGATGACACCACTGAGTGGTCAAGGCCAACGGACCCGGCGTTCGAAACTGGGCTGCTGCATACAGTGGTATAGTTCGTGCACTGCACAAAGTGCCTAGCTCTCAAATGGGGCTAGGATACAGACTGTGGGCTGCCCTGCCTGAGGTGAGGGACACCTTTGTCTTTGCACAGAAGTCTTGGCAGTCGTCTTGCCAAGCCCCAGGCCGGCTGACCGGCATTCACCCAGAAGGGACGCCTTTGCCTATCTTCCCAGGAAGGGAGCCCAGCTTCTGGCTCACACAACCGGGGCATCCCAGCTAGTCGTGACGAGGGACTAGGAGAGCTGAGGGAGGAGAAAGGGAGGCTGACTCCTGCCAAGTACCCTTGCACAGAGGTCAGAGGAGAAGGAGGGGTCTGCCGCGAAGCCATAGAAAGCAGGCGCTTCCTTGAGTTCACTTTGTAGCAAGCATGGCACTCAAACGAGCCCCTCGCCCCCTGTTGAACACTGACCAAGGTGGGTGGCACCTTCTGCCTGAGAGTCCCTTCGGCACCACACCTGCCCTCACGGCTGTACGGCCCCAGGATAGGCGAGGATGAGCTTGCATGGGCCAAGCTGGCAGCATCCGATTGGTGGTGTCTAAGGCTTGAACATTCCCGCCAGCTCAGAGCCAGCGAGTCCCGAAACAGCGGACAGGGCATCCACAGCTACACTAAGGGAGGTGTTTTGTTGATTCAAGTCACAGCCAAGTGTCACCGGCTGAGGCTTGATTGTCTAGGAACAGGGTGGGACAGAGCCCAGGGAACTGCAGGGCTGCCCTGCCTGAGAGGCGAGGAGAAGGTGAGGTGAGAGAGGGAAACAGGTGCCCCTGCTTGCCCCCTTCCCCACCCACCAGCACTGCCCTGGGGAGGTGGCTCAGTGCCTCCACTCACTCTACTGACAGGAGTCGGCCTCTGCTGGGCGCCAGCCCCCGCGTTGGAGCAGGGAAGCTGGAAATGAAGACAGTGCCCTGTTCTTCCAAAGCTCCTGAAAGCTGGTCTCCTGAGTAGTATAACCATGTAGGACCCCGACGGGTGGAGTGTTTTAGGCCTGCCACCCAGCTTCCAGCCACATCACCTCCGGTAGTCCCCGCATGGATCCCAGGAGGGAGGCAGCAGTTATTCATAGCCCCATTTCACAGATGGAGAAACAGAGGCTCAGAAAGTGGAAGAGACTTCACCAAGCTCACAGTCAGCAAGGGACAGAGCTAGGTCTCGACGCCAGGACCGTGTGCTCCAATGCCTGCACTCTTAAGGACTCAGGGACACTCCCTTTAAAGGAACATTTCCCCCTTTAAAATGCCACCTGAACATCGGTCATGAAGAGAAAGGAGCGCGTTTCAACCCTTGTGCCACAGAAGGAACACTCTTACCTGAATAAATACAAACTGCCCTTGAACAGCTCAGAGCAGGGAACTTTTATGACGGAGGAGTTGTCAGTTAGCTTGAGTACATAACCAAAGGTCAAAACGGGGTCCACGGAAACAGGATCACCAAGGTCGGACCAAGAGCGGCAAGCCTGGGTCCAAAGGACGGGCAGCACCCCCTCCCTCCGGGTAGACTCGGGCTCGAGCCAAAACCAGTCCTGCACGAACCTCGGCATGCCCGCAGAGCCACACAGCACCGGCCCAAGGATGTCACTGCAGGACCCCAAGCCAACCAACATAGGGAAGCAGACATCAGGGAAAACTTGGGCAGGACTACGTGCCAGATGCCACTTAGGGGGAAGCTGGATAAGTGTTTCATTCCTCCACACACGGGAGACGGGACTCATTGTAGCAGTAATACACCCCCCCACCCCCGTACACAGTAAGCATCGCAGATATAACAGCCCCAACGGCGATAATAGGGAAACCACGAGAGTAATCCCTGGGTCAGTAGCACTGTCGCAGCAGGAAATGTGGTCACGTGGCAGAAGAGAAATGGTGACTGGAGTAATAGGAGGAGGAGGGGAAGCATTGCTAGAGGCAGGGGTCACAGAGGCAGTAACAACAGTGGCTGTAGTAGGCACACAGTAACAGTAGCCTGATAGAGGCATGAGTAACAGAGGCAGTAGTCACAGTAGCTGCAGTGGTCATTGCAGTAACAGTAGCCTGATAAAGGCCGTTGTAACAGTAGCTGTAGTAGTCCTCATAGTAATAGTAGCCATGATAGAGGAATAGTAACAGAGGAAGTAGAAGCGGCAACTGTATTTGTTGTCATCCTAACTGTAACCTGATAAAAGCAGTAGCAACAGAGACAGCAGTCACGGTAGCTGTGATACTCATCATGGTAATGGCAGCCTAGGAGAAGCCACAGTGACAGGGACAGTTGTAACTGCAGCTGGAGCAGTCCTCCTCGGAAGAGAAGCCGTGATCCAGGCAGCAGTAACAGAGGCAATAACAGCTGCAGCGGTAGCAGTCCTGCTAGTAATAGCAGCCTGATAGAAGCAGTGGTAACAGAGGCAGTCGTCATAGCAGCTCTTGCAGTCCGTGATCACAGAGGCAGCAATGACAGTTGGAACTGCTGCAGCACAATTGCAGGATCGACAGCGTGGCAGTAGTGGTGATCATTGTCATGGCGGTCACGAAAGCCATCATTGCAGGCCCAGTCTTACCAGTCATCACGGTAGTGTCCACCTGGTAGTAGTGGCGGCCTGGAGCTTAGGCAGTGCTGGGGATGGTCAGGGCAGGAGCCATGGCAGCCAGAGGAGGGGCGATGGCAGTGGGAGTGGTCCCAGCAGCTGCCATCATGGCCAGCAGAAAAAAGTGGGCACCCTGAGCATGCCACATGCCGGGACTGTGCTAAGTGTTTTCTGCATGCTAATCAATTAAATCCTCATCACCCTATGTGACAGATACTGGTCTTGCCCCCATGACACAGACAAGGACACGGAGACACAGGCACACTCAGGGACTCGCCCAAGGTCGCCCAACAAGCATCAAAGCGCAGATTTGAGCCCCCAGAGGAATGTGGTCGTAGGGAGGTGACCGCCCCTAACACAGAACTCCTCAGGGGGCCTCGGTATCGCAGTGCCACAGGTGTGTGGGGGCAGCACAGTCTCCATTTGGCCACCTTTCCTCTGGCAGGTGTCACCTAGACCCAGGGATGCTGAGGTGAACAGCAGCAGAGCCCGGGCTCAAGGCACTTGTGTCTGATGGGAGACGTCAGGCCGCAGCAGGGCCTTTTTCCAGAGAGCCAGGTGCTTAGAGGAAGAAGGGCAAGGGACGTGGAGAGGGCCTGCAACCAGCTAGCTATTTCAGATGAACAAGGCTTCCCCGCCCCCAAGGAGATGACATCTGAGCAGAGATCTGACTGACGCTAAGTGTAGCCACAGAAGGAGCTAGGGAAAGAGCATCCAGCCAGGGGACACAGCACGTGCAAACGCCCTGCTGCAGGAGTGAGCCAGCACTCCGGGAGCTGACCAAAAGGCTGTGTGCGGCGACAGAACCTGTTTCCACAGCCCTGGAGAAGAACACTTTTTCCAATGTCAATTTAAACACACACACACACACACAAATACAAATAAAAACATCCCTCATCCTCTCACCACTTTTGCAATCATATAAAGAAGCAAAAAGTCCCTCTTCCCTTCCTTCACCCCAGTCAAGTTTGGGAAATCAACTGGCATGGCAAGCAAGCAGGTCCACAGACGTGTCAGGTGCCGTTTGTGTCCTCACAAGATGCCTGATGTCTCTGCCCTCATGACTCTCCCGAAGGCGCAAGGGACTGTCCTTGTGTCAGCAGCTCCCAGCTGGCCATCCCTAGCAGCACTCGAAGTGGTCTATGACCCGAGAACACGACAGCTGAGAAAGGTAAATTTGTTCCAAACCAAGATTCGCAGGCACTGAGCACAAACATAGAAGTCCTGCACGCAGCTTTGAGGTGTGGGGTGTGAATACCTGGTCCTCAGGTCCTATGCCGGTCTCGGGATTTTTGTCCTCATTTTGGTGTTCATGGCTACTATGGCTGTGCGGGATTTTTTGACATCTGACTTCCGGAGGCACAGAGTGTTGGAATATGGACGAGTGGGCCCCGGAAGAAAACAAATGCAGTTTCAGGGGCAGGAGGAGCCAAGCAACACAGAGCAATTGGGGACCTCACAAGGGCTCGAGGGACAGGAGCCTCTGCGGGACCTGCTGCTGCAGGCACAGGCGATCCGGCTTTCGCAGGAGACCTGGCATTCACAGGAGGGGCCCTGAGCAGGGGATGGAATGGGTCGATATTGCCATGAAAATAAAAGCCAGTTCTAGCTGGGGTCGGTGGCTCAGCCTGTGGTCCCAGCGCTTTGGGAGGCTGAGGTGAGTGAATTGCCTGAGCCCACGGGTTCAAGACCCACCTGGGCAACCTGGTGAGACCTCATCTCTACAATAAATCAAAAATTAGTTGGGTGCGGTAGCACGCACCTGTAATTCCAGCTACTTGGAAGGCTGAGGTGGAAGGATCGCCAGAGCCCAGCAGGTTGAGGCTGCAGTGGCCAGGTGCGGCCACTGCACTCCAGTCTGGGTGACTGAGTGAGACTCCAACTCAAAAATAAAAAAAAGAAAAGAAAAGCCAGTTCTGAGGGGTGCTTCCAACCTGCCACGGGACCAGATTCCAACCACAAAGGCAAGATTAAAAATAATGAAGTTATCCAGCCTTTGCAGGCTATCTCTGGGCAGCAAAAAGATTCTTATTTCAGTTAACTTCTTGAAAGAGCAAAGCATGTTATAGGCATCCCCTCTCCCAGAAGTTCCTCTGTCTCTCTCTCTCTCTCTCTCTCTCTCTCTCTCTCTCTCTCTCTCTCTCTTTCTCTCTCTCTCTCTCTCTCTCTCTCTTTTGCTTCTCCCAACCCCTCTCAGGAATCATTACCCCCACACCATGTGGAGTCTCTTCTCTTTTGTCAGACTTCATTACATCCCACTCATTCATTCTTAAATGCTTGATGCTTTATCCTGATTCTTCCTGCATCACTTTTGAAATATAAGCTCCCAACAGAATGCTGTTGAATACGTACAAGGAACTCAGATATCACTAGAAAGAACTGTGCTTGGAGGCAGGTTATTCATTGCAGGTTAGACATAGATGAATTTCTAGTAGGCAGTTTAAATTAAAATAAGATAAGTATTCAGACATCTTTCTTATCAGCATACAACCTTCACCCCACAGACCAGGCACACCAGACCTGACCACCTTGTGGGCTGAATGTGGATCTACCGGTGCAGGAAATCACAGAAACAAGAGGGATTTACCTAAAATACAGACATGACGTTCTAAGAAAAGTCCAAATCTAATCAGGCAATAGTTTTAATTATTTAGAAGGTCCTTGTGACCTTAGAAGGTGGAGCAATGTCGGGAAAACTCAGGATCAGACACCTGCAGCCCACCCCTCTTAACTCATGGTTTGCTTAATCATGGTTATGAAAGTTGTAAGGTATCTTGCCAAAGGCAAGCACGTGTCCTCTCTTAAGGAACCCAGGCTCACCCTTGAGCATGCCTCTTTCTTTCTAATAAATTCTCTCTTAAACTATACTTAGGACTCGCTCTGAAATTCTTTTCTGTGGTGAGGTCTGCAAACCATGAGCAACACACCACACCACACCTGGCATCAGCACGAGGCAGACGGTTGGCGAGGAGAAAGCCATACACATTTATTTAATGTGTACACGCGAGAGCCTTCTGAATAAAGACCCAAAGTCCCAGTGAGTTACAGAAGCGCAAATACCACCTTGAGCTTACCAAAAGAATGGGGACTTGCATTCTGGCAAAACAGGTTATAGAAAGGAGAAGAAGAGGAATTCCGCTGAGGGGCAACAGACGCACAGGGACAGAGAATGACATGCAGAAGTCCTTCTGGAACCGGGTGCAGGGACTCATGCCTGTCATCCCAGCACTTTGGGAGGCCAAGACAAGAAGATGGTCTGAGCCCAGGAGTTCGAGACCAACCCTGGGCAACTAGGCGAGACCTCGTCACTACAATAAATCAAAAAATTAGCCAGGCATGGTGGCACGTGCCTGTAGTTCCAGTCACTTGGAAGACTGAGGCAGAAGAATCACCTAAACCCAGCCGGTCAAGGCTGTGGTGGCCAAGAGCGTGCCACTGCACTCCAGCCTGGGTGACAGTGAGATTCTGACACAAAAAAAAAAAAAGTCCTCTTTGGAAGTCGGATGACCCTGAATGGTGGTGCTAGATCTGAAGACATACTTCCTCTCCTTTCCTGCAATGAATAATTTTTTTCATATTTAAAATGTCGAATTTAATGTTTTGAAGTAATTAGGAAGAAGCACAGAAGAGTTACATAGAAGATGGCAACCAGAATGAAATTCCATTAGCCAATCTGGAACATTTCTTGACTCTGACATTTCTTCTTTGTCCGCTAAAACTGTTTCTTGGGTCAATTTCCTGAGGTGAGCCTTGTTCACATTCAGTATCAAAACTCATGCTGACATTTCTTATTTTGGTTTCATCGTCCTTTTTGCATCTTTATGTTTCTTCTGGCAATCCATACACAGTTTGTTTGTCCTAGATACTTTTTTTTTTTTTTGAGTTGGAGTCTCACTCTGTCGTCCAGACTGGAGTGCAGTGGCCACTCCCGGCTACCGCAGCCTCCACCAACTGGGCTCCGGCGATCCTTCCGCCTCAGCCTTCCAAGTAGCTGGAATTACAGGCATGCGCCACCACGCCCGGCTGATTTTTTTTTTATTTATTGTAGAGATGAGGTCTTACTGCCCAAGCGGGTCTCAAACCCGCGGGCTCAGTCCTAGATACTTTTAACAGGAAGAGGGAGCAGCTTGGGTGAGACCTTGAGGCAAAATGCTGTATTTTAGGATGAATCTCCCTGCACCCCTTCAGTATTTATAGAAGCTTGCAGGTGGGTCCGGTGGCAGTCAGGGCTGAGGCCACCACAAACAGACCGCTCAGCCCATCTCCAGGGTACTTTGCCCTCTGCAGAGAAGTCTCATCCCACCTGCTACCACAGGCCTCCCCAGGCTGCCTCCACCAGAGCCCTCCCAGCTCCTCCTGCTGGGTCAGATGCCCCCGCTGATGGCCCATGCGCCCACTTCTCAGTTGCTTAAGTGTAATTTTCTGTCACTCTGTAATTTTCCAGATGAGCTCCAGTCTGTAAGCTCCGGGAAGTCAGGACTGTGTTCTCTTGCAGCTCCACCCCAAGTGCCCAGTGCATAGACGGACCCGTTAAATGGGCATGTGGTTGAATCACACAGCCAAGTGGCATAGAAGCCTCTGGTGCCCATCTCTGCTCCTTCTCAGTCTCGCCCACAGAATGGTCCCTGACCTCTTTGCTCGTGTCTGCCCACACCTGGCGATGTGTGAGCCCTGGAGCAGGGCAAGCCCGGTGGCCCTTCCAGGGCAGGTGCCCCAGGCAGGCCTCCAGAGTCCCTGCATCAATGCCTGGGCTGCTTACCAGGTGGACCTGGGACACCAGCTGCGACTTGGCTTCCTGGGTGTCCTCCTATTGTTCCTGAGCTTTTCTCCCCACTTCATGTGACGAGCTCCTGGCTCGCTTGTTACAGCTAACCCCTTGTCTGGAGCCTGTCTTCCTCTCAACTACTCCCAGGCCTCCCCACGCACATGCAAGTGCAGCTGCTCCCTGGCGTTCTAGCACCCTGCCTCCTGTTGTTGGTGCTTCCTGCGCTGACCAGCAGTTGGCACACATATTCAAGCTTCCCCGGTTCCCAAGTACCTTTCAGCTTTGTTTGGTCTTGACTTCCCCTTGACTGGCAGGGCTTGGCCTGTGATGACCTTCCCTGCAGAGACTCTGGCCCCTGGCCTGGATTTCCCCTGGCCCCTGACATTGCAGCTGTGTCCATGTTCCCTCTCCTGAACCATTCAAACTGTATCCCAGACTTAAGCTCAACAAATATTTACTGGGAGACATGAAGATGGATGGCTGGATGGACGGACGGATGGGTGGATGGTTGGATGAATGGATGGGTAGATGGACAGATTAGTGGGTGGTAGATGGATAGATGAGTAGATAATGAATGCAAGGGTGGTTGGATGGCTGGGTGGGTAGGTGGATGGATGGATGGGTGGATAGAGGGATAATGGATGGATAATGTGATGTATACTTAGAGGAGTAGAGGAGGAGTGAGGGATGGATAAATAGAAAAGGGAATGAATAGATGGATAAAAGAATGAGTGGATGAATTAATAACTAGAACATAGATGATAGAGTCGATCAGCTGATCCACCCCAATTCTAAAAGCCCAACACATCTGCAGCGGAGATTACCAGATGAGCCCACACTGGCATCTAGAAAGCTTGCCATGCCGAGAACCGTGGTCTACAGAGAAGTATGAAAGTTAACCCCTGCCCACATGGCACTTAGAGTAAAGAGTACTTCGTCCCCATCTGCTGTGGGAACTGAACGGAGGACCCCAGGCAAACTGAGCAAGTCTTGGGTCTTGTCCATTGCTCCCCTGGCAGGTCAAGTTCACTGCTAGGATGGCTCATTGTTTAATCCAGGAGCCGCTGGGTCTATAGTGATGGGCTCATTGTTCAACGGCCACAAATGAGATTCACTGACTAGTAGGAAAAGTCTCTTAACCTGAACACTCCCAAGACTTCTGCTCGGTGTTTTTACACGTGGGGAGCACCTGTCTCCCCACTACTCTGAGGGCTCCCTAGGGCAGAAACGGCTTTCTTCTCTATTGACTGTTAGCGACAGAAATGTCATTGAAACTACTCTCTACCTCCGTAGAGCCAACAAAGGCCTATGAACAAAGCGACAAACATGCGGTATTTCAGCTGCTACTTTATTTATTTATTTGTTTGTTTGTTTGTTTGAGTTGGAGTCTCACTCTGTCACCCAGACTGGAGTGCCGTGGCCGCTCCCGGTCACCACAGCCTCGACCTGCTGGGCTCTGGCAATCCTTCCACCTCAGCCTTCCAAGTAGCTGGAATTACAGGCATGCGCTACCACACCTGGCTGATTTTTTTGATTTATTGTAGAGATGAGGTCTCGCTGCCCAGGTGGGTCTCGGACCCGCGGGCTCAGGCAATCCACTCACCTCAGCCTCCCAAAGGCGCGGGATGACAGGCTGAGCCACCGAGCCCAGCCAGCTGCTACTTTATACTATTGCCAGAGGGAGTCTGGAGCAGATTCTGCCCATAGGAGAGGGGAAGAGGTGACAAAAAAAAGCCCGCGGGTGATTCTCCAACCTCTCTCCTCCCTGCCATATCTGCTGAGGAGGCTGGGAGTTCCCCAGAGAGGAAGAAAAGCCCCCTCCACTCCTCCCCACCCTCGCCAGCACACTCCCACGCCAGGCAGCTTGTGCAAGAAGTAGACACCTGATGAGTTCAGGCTTGGAGATTTGTTCCCACAGCATAGACTGGCCTAACCCAACTGACACAGATAACAAGAGTAGCTGCAACAATCATCTTCCTTGACTCCTTACTCTATTCTGAACACATAACATGGCTTGTATGTGTTCGGCAAGCAGGTGTACCTGTTTTTCCATCAGCTTCTGTTTATCTGGAATGGGCCAACTGTCTCTGTGGAAGGACAACATTGTATTTCAAACAAGTCTTTGCGGTTTTTGTCCTGCCCCACCCACCTCATACCCCCCACGGGTGCCTAACCCACAGCTCCAGTAATCTACACTGAAGTGAGAAGGAATTAGCAGGAAAGCAAACCCCCTCAGGAGTATTGAAAGATTACTGAAAGGCTCATGCTCTCTCTGCTGTCTCCCCAGAGCCTCCACCTTCCTGCCTCTTGCAGCTTCTGATGACCACTGGTGTTTCAGAGCTTGTGGCACGTGGCCTCACCACACCAATCTCTGCCTCTGTGGTCACATCACCTTCTCTGCGCAAAATTTCCCTCTGCCTCCTTGAAGGCCGGGCGCCGTGGCTCATACCTGTAATCCCCGCACTTTGGGAGGTTGAGGCAGGAAGATGGTTTGAGCCCAGGAGTTTGAGACCAGCCTGGGCAACACAGCAAGACCTCATCTCAGTCAATCCATCCATCCATCAATCGATACAATACTTGGGATTCCACTTCCCCAAAGATCGTGTTCACTGAAAGATCAGCTCTGGCCCATCCCCTACTCCCAAACGACCTAGGGCTTCCTCCATAAATGGAAAGACAGAATGTTGTCCACCCTCTCCCACCCACTCACAGTACCCAAGGCAGGGTCTCGTTTCCAGCCCTAGGACTGAGACAGAAAGTATAAGACAAGACAGGAGCTTTAGTTAAAGCCTGGCCGCCAATGTCAGCTGACCCTACCACTCCCTGGAGTAGCCTGGAATAACCTCTACGGCCTCAGCTTCTCTTTCTGTATCATGGGAATCATATTTATTGTACCTACTTGTAGTCATTTCCAGTGGCAGCTGGAATGAATTACTACAAACTTGGGGGCTTACAACAGAAGATTCTGGAAGCCAGAAGTCTGAAATCAGTATTGCTGGGCCAAAATAGAGGGGGCAGCAGGACCAGGCATTCTCTGGAGGCTATGGGGAGACCGATTTCTCACCTCTTCCAGCCTCTGATGGCTGCTGGCATTTCATGCCCCGTGGCCTCACCACTCCAGGCTCTGCCTCCAAAATCACGTCACCAGCTCTGTGCAAAATCTCCTCTGCCTCCCTCTTATTAAAACACCTGAGATTGCTCTTAGAGCCCACCCAGATAATCCAAGATGATCTCCCTGGGTCAAAATCCTAAGTTTAACCACATCTGCAAAGTTATGTTTGCTTTTTTGTGTGCCAGACAAGGTGGCCTTCACAGGGTCCAAAACTTAGGATGCGAATCTTGGGGGAGCGTCACTCAGTCTGCTATGGAGTAGATCAACTCAGCCTGGTATGTGGCGGGTGCCCTGTGAGGATTCGCTCTCTTAGCAATAGTTGGCTGGAAGCCCTTGTGAGCGTGTGGGATTGTTGTAGTCGCTGCTGTCGCTTTGTTCTGCAGGCCTAGAAAGTGGAAGCACCCCCTCACATATTTACTTGGAAACAGATGCATCTGCTGTTTGCCTCACCGAGGTCGCCACTCTCGTGGCCAAAGACCCCGTGGCCACTTCCCTGAAAAGGGTCAGTCGACACAGCTGAGAAGGCCAGGCTGGAGAAACCGCGGCCTCAGCGTCGCTGTGCAGACCGAGCTGAATGTGTGCCCGGCGTCTTGGTGTCATCAAAAGCCAAGGGGAAGTGCGCCGGCCAGCACCCAGGGGAGGCGTAGAACCATTCCCAAGCGTGGCGAGCACCAGAGATCCGCTGTCACTTGCTGAGATCGGGGCCTTCTCTGAATGAGGCCCTTGAATCACAGGTTGAAATATCATCTGGTCCCTGCCCTGCGTATGACTTAAGGGGGAAAAAAAACCACTCCAAGAGATGTCAGTGGGGGAGTCTCTGGGCTGGGACAATAGCCGCCTGGGCTTTGCAATGTATGTTTGATTCTTTTCCAGCAACCCTGTTAATCCCTCAGAGGCTGGAGGAAGTTAACTTTCTTTTCAGATTCAAATGGATCCCAATGATGGCTGTATCACTGGGGGATTTTAATAGAGACTGGAGATTGAAGATGAGACTGCGTGTCTTTGGTGTGATGATAGCACTGGATTAAAGAGAGATCGTCTTTATTCTTAGCAGATACTGCTGATATCTGTGTGTGGCGCATCAACGCGCCTGCAAATCACCTTCAAATGTGTAAACACAGCCAGGCGCAGTGGCTCACGCTTGTCGTCCCAGCACTTTGGGAGATTTGATTGAGCCCAGGAGTTTGAAATCAGCCTGGGCAACACAACGAAACCTCATCTCTCCAAAATACTTAAAAATGCAAAAACTAGCCAGGCATGGTGTCACACTACTCGAGAGTCTGAGGCAGGAGGCATTGTCTGAGCCCAGGAGGTCGAGGCTGTGGTGAGCTGTGATAGTGCCACCGCACTCTAACCTGGTCAACAGTGAAACCCCGACTCAAAAAAAATACAGAGAGTGCCCCAAAAATGTATACACATTAAGAGATGTGTTTGCTGTAATCAGAAGCATCTGGATGCTGATGCCAACCACTTTCAGCACCTCTTGTAATTGCAGAAGTCAAATGTGACTTGTATACATCTTATTGAGTATTATACTTTGAATACAGTTTTTCCTTCCTTTTTTTGTTTTGTTTTGTTTTGTTTTTTGAGTCGGAGTCTCACTCTGTCGCCCAGGCTGGAGTGCAGTGTCATGCTCACGGCCACTGCAATCTTGATCTGCTGGGCTCAGACAAGCCTTCCACTTCAGCCTTCCTAGTAGTTGGAACTATAGATGTACGCCACCAAGCCCGGTTAATTTTTCTGATTTATTGTAGAGATGAGGTCTTGCCAAGTTGCCCAGGCTGGTCTCAAGCCCCTGGGCTCAGGTAATCCTCTCATCTTCACCTCCCAAAGTGCTGGGATGACAGACGTGAGTCACCATGCCTGGCTAGTTTTTTCCTTTCTTAAAATGTACGTGCATTTTTTTGACACTTTCTATATATAAGCGCACACCTGTAAAGCAAAGATGGTAAAATAGTAACAGCTATCGAATGTGGGTCGTGGGCACATCCCAGTGTCCATCACGCTTAACTTCTCTGCAAACTTGAAAAGTTTTCATCATAGAAAGGGGGGTGGAGAGAAAAGAAAGATGTTGGAGGAGTCAGAAAGCTCCACCCATCATTTCCCAACACTCAGCCTAAGGGGAGGCAGGAACCATCTAATAAGAGGGACACCCCGCCGGGTTTGGTGGCTCAGCCTGTAATCCCACGCTTTGGGAGGCTAAGGTGAGTGGATTGCTTGAGCCCGCAGGTTCGAGACCCGCCTGGGCAACATGGCGAGACCTCCTTTCTACAATAAATCAAAAAATCAGCCGGGCGTGGTAGCACGCGCCTGTAGTTCCAGCACCTCGAAAGGCTGAGGCGAAAGGATCGCCGGAGCCCTGCAGGTTGAGGCTGCGGTGGCCGGGAGTGGTCACTGCACTCCAGTCTGGTGACAGAGTGAGACTCCAGTTCAAAAAAAAAAGAGGGACACTCCAGGGACCAGAGGTTGATGGGAGAAAAGATCTAAAACCTGGGCCTCCAGGCAGGGCTCCCAAGAGAAAGATGGCCACAGGGAGAGAAAGCCCCTGAGGTGCATTCAGGTATTAACAGAACCCAAGCCAAGGTGCCTGTGAGCAGTGGGAGCTGGGCGTGTGTGAGCAGCCCCCGCGGCTGAGCCATGCAAAGTCAGCGCCATCCCAGGCGTGGGCAAAGGTTGGTCCATGGCAGGGCAGGCCCAGGTGGGCTCCCACAATACAGAGTCTCCAGTACAGCTGCTCTGCAAGGGGGGGGCGTCTACACTGATTGCACCTTTCAATATGGAGAAATGAGGCCTGGATTTCCAAAGGAGAGAGTCTTACAAGCCCCAGAGAACCACAGTCTTTTAGGCTCAGGACACTGAGCTTGACCCTCAGTCCACTGCCTATAATTAATCTGAACCAATCATATCATCCCATGCTTATGAGTGATTGGTTCAGGAATGGGGGGAGTGGCCCAGTTCTAACCAATGAGATGTAAGACAGAGTCAACCCAGGGGTTTCTGGGAAGCCTCATCACTCCAGGAGAACACCGAGGAAGAGGTGGTCTCTTCCTCCTCTGAGTACTGTCACTTGAACATGACACCTGGAACCACTGCCACCATCTATGACCAGCCCAAGAACAAAACCAGCAGCAAAGTTGGCAGAATAGAGACGCCACGAGAACCTGGACCCTTGAGGACATCTCTGAGACCTGGAACCAGCTAACCCTGAAGCCTGCCCCAAACTCCCTGTTGTGTGAAATAATAAATGTCCTCACTCTGGAAGTCTGTTCGATTTCTGTCATTGATACAGGCCCAGGACACTGAACTCCGTACCGTGTCCTTGCCTGACTTATGAAGGGTTGTCCCTTCCTCCAGGGTGACCCCCAACTTGGGGAGAGGGACACAGCTGGCTTCCAACCCAGCCTGTCTGACACCAGGAGCCCCCGTCCGGTGAGCATCCCACACGGCGGTGTCACCTGTCAAAACCCCCAAGTCCCACCTGCCCAGAGTGAGATGGAGAGCTCACTCTGAATTTCTGAATGGTTCTGGCCTTTGAGAAGTTCATGGTGGTGCCAAAGGTGGGACTGGCCCCTCCCTCCACCTCAACCAGCCCTTTCCCGGCACATCTGTATGAATGACTTGCTTTTCCAGGATTCTTATCAAAAGTGCTATTTTGTTTGTTTGTTTGCTTGCTTGCTTGTTTGAGACCAGGATCTCATGATCACTCAAGCTGGAGGCACTGCAGCCTCGACTGACCTGGGCTCAAGCGATCCCAAGTAACTGGGACTACAGGTGCACACCACTATGCCCAGCTAATTTTTTTTTTAATTTTTAATAGAGATGGGATCTCACTATGTTGCCCAGGCTGGTCTTGAACTCTTGGCCTCAAGTGATTCTCTGGCCTTGGCCTCCCAAAGTTCTAGGATTATAGGCATGAGCCACCATGCCTGCCTCCAACTGCTGTTTAATGCAACTTTAAATCCCACCCTCTTCCTTTCCCACCAGAGTGACCTCTGAGTTCCCCTCTGTGGAACTTCTGGAGACATGGCAGTGACCTGAATCCCTCTGATCTGCCCCTCTGTCCATCTCCCCTGCCTGCACTGGGCAGGGGGCGGGGAAACCAAGGTTCTAAGAAGCTGGCCTGCTCTTGGCTCGGCTGTAGACCCAGAGGTGGGTGGACACAAGTTTCCCATGACACGTCCTCAAGAACCAGATGTTTCTAAAGTGAATCCAAACTTCTGCCCTGTCTCCCCACCCCCAACCCAGGACAGCACAGGCTCAGTGATCTGGGAAGTGGTTGGAGCCCAGGGGATGCAGGGCAGAAAGGACGTCAAGGGCCAGGAGAATATTTTGGTCTTGACCCCTGGGGCTCCGTGCAGGAGGCGACTGGGGACTCGACTTCTGTTTCTCATCTGAAAGGATACGGCTTAGCTTCCGTTTCCGACCTGGGCTGACTTGGACTGCCAGAGCCCACTGGGCTAAGGAGGGCCCTGCAGAAACCTCCAGAAGACCGAGTTGTGGACTGACCAGCAGCGGTGGGCCCGGAACATCCAGCATCCCTGGTGAACGCACGCACTGGCCACCTTGTCCTGCCACAAATGTTTGCTGACCTCCCAGCTCAGGGAGCCAGGGTATCCCAAAGTGGCACCTCAGTGTGGTGATAAAAGATTGGAATTTGGGGTCAGATGAATCCAGGCTTCAACTCTGTCCGTTCCCCGCTGTGTGTCCTTTGGCAAGCGGCCTCACCCCGCTGGTCCTGTTTTCCTGTGCACAAAAAGGGCGTGGTAACACAAGATCCCTCTCATGACTCCTGGCAGGACGGAGGAAGACCATGCACACAAAGCCCTGAGTACACTCCCTGGTGGGTAGTGAGCACCCTGAATGTGTCTAGCGACTGATGGGAACGCACAGCACTTTACAGTTTGCAGAGTACTCTCCTGGCTGCTGTGTCATTACCCCACGGAGCTGTCGCCCTGGCTGAAAAGGCAGAGTCCCCCCTCTCGCAGCCTAGCAGGGGATCAGGCAACACCCTCATCCCAGCCCTGGGGGCCACCAGGGAGGGGGCGTCGGCCACAGGTTGAGTTTCAGTGTTAATATTCACTCACGGGGTAACTTTGGCAAGTCACTTCCCCTTTCTGTTCCCAGTTTCCTCATCTGAGGAGCTGAGAGCTGGACCTCCAGGCCCCTTTCCTTCTGCGTGCTGAGATTTCCTGCGAGAAATCAGTGTCTAGGGCCTTCATGTGTGCACACTAACCCATGCCCCTCTGTGCCAGATACAAACTAGACTCTCTCAGTGCATCCTTCCTAATTGCCACAGCAACCCGGGGGTGAACCACGGAATCTTCACTGGGCAGATGGGGCAACTGAGGCTCAGAGAGGGGAATGCCACAAGCCCACACAGAAAGCGAATGGTAGCAGTGGGACTTGAACCTGTGTGTGTCAGATTCTAAATGCCATCTTTTATCCTGACGTTGCCTTCAGTTCAAACCCTCCGGGACCTGTTCAGTTTCTTGGCAAGGGACCAGACTTTACCCTTTACCCTTGGTTGGTCAGCTTAGAATTGTGTGATGTTGGTGACATAAGGAAAACCAGACCCCGGGGCAGATGTGTCCGTGTACATCTATGAGGAAGGACCCAGAAAAAATCAGAATTACCTTTTGGAGGGTGGGACCCTTATGGGTCAGCCTTCTCCTGCTAGGTGAGTGTTTTGGAACCCATCAGAATCCATGTACCAGCCAGCGTTGGTGGAAGAAACGCCCCTAGTTGTGGCAAACAGGTGACTGGTTCTTCCACCATGACAACACACCTGTCCACACCTTGCTGGGTGTTCAACAGTTTTCGACCAAAACCGGCCTGACCCCCAAGCCCCACCCTCTCTGTGACTTTTTTGTTTGTTTGTTTCCCTGGATAAAAAAGCCCTCAAAGGGAAATGTTTTGCCGCTGTGGAAGAGGTGAAGCAAAAACAGCAGAAGCACTGAAAGGCATTCAAATGGACAAGTTCAAAAAATGTTTTGATCAGTGAAAAAAGCATCTCGAGAGGTATATTGCATCCAATGGAGAGGACTTTAAAGGTGACTGAGATTTAAGCATGTAGGAATAAGTACACAATTTTTTATAAATAAATTTTGATTTTGGGGGCGTCCCCTTGGATTATCACTGCCAAGAAAACCCAGCCAGAATCCCTCTGATGAGGAGGACAGCAAGGCCTCTTTTTCCCATGAGCACCGAGCGTGCACTGCTCTGTGTAGATACCTGAGCCATGTGTGTGGTCAGGAGAGGAATGAGACCTGTCCCCACCCTGAGAGTCCCCCTGCCTATGAGTGGTCTCCAGACAACTGTGACAGGGTGTGACAAGGGCCTGGAAAAGATCACAGAAGAGTCCAGAACACTCCACCCAGGCCTGGCTCTGCACTGCTATCCTGTTCAGTCTTCTCTTGATGCCAGGAGCGCAGTGGGTTCCTCCGCTAGGGGGACCATCCCGCTCACTCCTGGGTCCCCAGGGCCCAAAGTAACGCCTGACATCAATGCTCAGTGAACATTTTCTCACTAGCTCATGAAGACGTGAAGGAGGGGAGAACGCAGGATTTGATCAACAGGCCGCGTCTCCTGAATAGAGTTTACCGTGGTGCCCCATATGGCTGAGAGCCCAGGGTGCCATATTATTGATTACACAACGGGCAACTACCTGGAACCTAGGACTCTGTGTGGACAAGGAACTCACTCATCCACAGGTCAGGAGCCGGATCCCATCCCTGGCTGGTCACTGACCCCTGAGAGATGACTTTTCCTCCTCTCCTGCCACTCTGGAGCCAAGCTTTTCACATTTCACAGAGAAATCAGAATCCACTGGCCCCAGAAGTCACAAGACCACCAGCTGCCCCAGGCACGAGAGCTGACTGGGCCTGACTCCCCGGAACTCCACACTCAGGGCTGCCATGCTGGTGACTTGAAATCAGCCCCAGTGGGAGAATTTACACCATGGACGTTGGCAGCACGTTGTTGTTTTTTTATTTTTTCTGTAGAGCCAGTTGTTGCGTTCCTAGCAGCACACCACTTTAGAGGGCAACTTCCTTGAGTCCCTGTTCTTACCTGTACAGTTTCTGTGTACTTTGCCATTACTCCGCAGCACATTGGCTTTTATTTTAACACAACACTTTAATGGCCTGTGACCCTACAATGTCCCCACCTGCCTCAATCGTGTATTAAGATGGTGTTCTTAGAAGGCTGTGCGTGCGTCCTGGGCATGGGTGCATCTGGCTGCAAATGGATTTTCTTTTCTTTTTTTTTCTTAAGTAGGGGTCTCACTCTGTTGTCCAGACTGGAGTGCACTGGCTGAGATGACAGATGTACACCACAACATCTGGCCAATACTTTAATTTTTTTTTTTTTTTTTGGTAGAGAAAAGGTCTCACTCTGTTGCCCAGGATGGTCCCGATCTCCTGGGCTTGAGCAGTCCTCTCACCTCGGCCTCCCAAAGTGCTGGGATTGCAGGTGTGGGCCACCACACCTGGTTGGGCCTTTCCGTTTAAACAACAGAGCACTGAGGAGGGAGGAAGGAGGGAGAAGCAGAAGGAAGGAGATTTGCAGGGTAGTGACACCAGTCTGCACGATGCTGTGACGGTGGACCCATGTCAGCATACGTGTGTCAAACCCATCAAACGTCCAGCATCGAGAGTGAAACTCGATGCGCACTGTGGACTCTGGTGGCAAGGATGCATCCACATAGGCCACGGTCTGTAAGCAGTGTCCCACTCAGGCATGGGATGTTGGGCTCCACCTGCCAGGTCCAAGGGTGCATGGGAATGCTCTGTATTTTCTGCTCAGTCTTGCTGCTGGAGCCTAAAACTGTTCTGAAGAATAAAGTCTATTTTTAAAATGTCAAAACCAAGCCCCGCATGTGGCGTGATCTCCAGGTGTCCTTCCAGATCAAAGATTCCAGAGGGCTTTGCCTCCCGTCTTTAATCAGCACCCGCGAAAGTAGGATTTCCAGGGAGCAGTTCCTGCTCAGGTGGGGAAGAAGCCGCGGCTCCCCCAGGTGCCGTTTCCTTCACCATCATATGTCTTCGCCATGTGGTTAGGGTTTGGGGAAGATGAGGCCTGGGGAGGTCTGATTCTCCTAGGGCTGTGGTTTCTCTTCAAGCCACGTGTGTCGGGAACACCTGCTGAGCTGAAGATGCCGAGATCTGCAGAGTCGGAACCTCTGGGGAAGAGGCCCCGATCTCTGCCGGGGTGGGCCATCGCAGCTTCCCAGCCACCCTGGAGTGCATGGGTCTGTCCCAAGAGCGGCAGGAGGCTGGGGTTGTTCGGTTCCACCCATTCTACTCCTTCCTGTGGCCTGACTGTGCGAGGCCCGCCACCTTTGTGAGCCTCGGTTTCCCTGGCTATCAAATGGGCATGAGGATGGTCACCAGCTCCAAGGGGGCATTGCAAGAATTAGACACCCCCAGTTGGAAAGCACCGGGCCTGCCATGAGCCCTCTGAATGGGGGAGCCGCCCCTGGGAGTACGTCGCCCGCACTTGCACGTGAACAGCCCTCGTGCCCATCACACGCAAGTCTTCCTTGGAGCCTCATGCCTGCCTGAGCCAGGGCAGACATTGGCATCCCTGGTCAGCAGAGGTGGAAACTGAGGCCTGGGGTCTTTAAGAAACCGAGCCAATGGCTGGCCGGGGCCAAGTTGAATTCCCTCTGTCTAATCTGCCACGTCACTCTGGACGAAGGGTGCTCTACCAGCATGTCCTACAAGCCCCCAGGACACAGTGAGGCAGTTCCGGCCCTTAGGAAGCAGAGGTGAGTCGTTGAGCACCTAAGCCATGGAGCCCAGGCTGGGAGAGCGGCGTGGGCCAATGAGACCCAGGCCGCATGGACACTTTCACCCAACCCCGTAAACTACACTGTGGTGAGAGGCGCCTTCCACAGCCTCTTGAGTGGACCTCTAGGCCAGACCAGGTCCCCATTCCCTCTAAAGAATTTATTAATATTTACAATCCCTGATTGCTTATACTGAACTAAGGCCTTTCTCTGTATCTGTCTATCTCACTCACTTTCTCTCTCTTTTTGAAATAGGGTGTCACTCGGTCACCCAGGCTGGAGGACAGTGGCACAATCACAGTTCACTGCAGCCTCGACCTCCTGGGCTCAAGCAATCCTCCCACCTCAGCCTCCTGAGTAGCTGAGACAACAGGCTTGCGCCATCATGCCCAGCTCATTTTTAGATTTTTTGTAGGGACAAAGGTTTCACGATGTTACCCAGGCTGGTCTCAAACCCCTGGGCTCAAGTGATCCTTCTGCCTCAGCCTCCCAAAGTACTGGGATGACAGGCATGAGCCACCACGCCTGGCTTTATTCCTCTTTGTCAACACCAGCCCTAGGAGATGGGAACCATTACTGTCCTTGTTGGGGAGATCAGGAAACTCATCTCAGGATGTCCAAGTGGCTGAGGCTACCCAGACTGCAAGTGGCCGAGCCAGGACAGAAGCCAGGCAGGCGCTACCCCCTGTGGGGTGTGTGTCTCCTAGGTCCTGGGGCTTGAGTCAATGCATGCGTTAACATCAGTCCCAAGTGACCGTTTCATAAGGGAACATGCCTCTGTGAAGCCTGAGCACTGACTTGGCTGAGCATCTTACAAGGGTGACCTTGCTCCATGGATGACCAGGGGCAGGACAGAGCTGCCTCCCAAGGGTAAAACTTTGTGGATCTCACCTGCTCTGTTCCACGGTGAGCTCTGCACAAGACTTTTTCCTCCCTGGAAAGTCTCCTCAGAGGATGCTGAGACTCAAGAGAGGGCGAGTGACGGGCTCACAGTCACACAGCAAGTGTGTATCAGAGTCCAGCTCTTCACGTGGTCACACCGCCCAGCAGGGTCCACCCACCCTGTTTCCTGCTGCTGGAGCAAAGCCCAACACAGAGGTCCGCTTAGTTTCAAGGGAGGCAGTTCTCAAACGCTTGGGTAGCATGGGCTGATTCGACTCTTCGCTTCTCTAAATTATTGTATTTATAAATTACCCTTCAAGTCAGTGGAGTATCTGTGCAGCCTTAATCTTTTACAAAGAAAAAAACAATCCCCTGAAAGCAGAGTCATCTGACTCAGATTCAGATGAAGACCTCAGGGCTGCCACAGCCCAGACATCTGTGTCTGGGCCTGGGGTGGGTTTTGTTCGGGCCACGCCGAGGGCAGGTCGGCCCCACACAGACACACGTGCTGTGGTGTCTGAAGCAAATCGTTGCCCCAATCCCTACGGGGACTGAGTGGACCCTTGGCTCTGTCCCTGGTTGTGGCCTGAAACCTCTGGGCCCCAAGAGGGCCAGAGTAGCTCAAGAGTGAGGGAGAGACCTTCCCTCTCACCTGGTACCGGCCCCAGCACCTGCCTCCCGGGCTGTTCCTGCTGTGACTTCGGTGGCATGAATGGGTCGAAACCAGTCTCCAGGGAAAATCCCCAGCCGAGATTGCCCCCAGGTCCCTGGTGCCCTTGCAAGAGGGACCGCACCCCCGTTGACAATGAAGCGATCCCTGCACAGAGACCTGAAATACAAACAACCCTCCATGCAAGCAGACCAGATGTTCATTCAACAAGCACTTACTGAGCCCCTGCTGTATGCCAGAGCACACAAGACACAGTCCCCACCCTCAGGGTGCGTACCGTGGGGGGAGGCCACCAGCCACACCAGTGTCACGCGGTGAGAAGTCCTCCCAAGAAAAGCAAAGCTGGACAGCAGAGAAAGTGAGGGCTGCCCTCCCCGAAGGGGGGGGGACATCGAGTAGACCCCTGGACAGAGCAAAGGGAATGACAAGGATGCGTTCCCAGAAGAGAGTACAGTGCAAAGCAGGACCTCACTTAGCATGTCTGCAGACAGCCTGGAACCCTGCGTGCTGCAAGGGATGGCGGGAGCCATTGGAGAGATGGCCAGGGACCAGGTCTCACGGGCCACCACCTGTGACGCCTTACCCAGATGGAGCACGGGTCATGAGAGGACGGCCTCCATGAGGGGTGTAGGGGGAACCCCTGGTGACCCAAGTGGGCCTCGTGTGGTGGAATTTCAGGCCCGGGGTGTATTTGGGGGCGAGGCTTTCTCCGGTGTCCTGCAAGAATGTGTCCCTCTCCACCCCCCGACATCTAGCCATGCTTTGAACTAAAAGACTGGATAAAATATAGTTGACTATATTTTATTGAAACTTTCCAGATGACTCACTAAAAACATTTCATCTTTTTTACATCATATTTTGGGAAATACTAGGGATATTAAGTGGTATTAGCAATATAAGATACAAAAAACGCTACTTCCAGCACGGTCCTAGGTGCCTGATTCAATAGAAGCAGAAATCTACACCCGCCGGCATGGGCACCATTTTCCCAAGGACCAGACATTTACAAACAGCCCAGTGGTGCCCAGGCAGACTGCTTCATAGACGGCGGCCCGCCGCTCCCAGACTCTCCAAGTGACCATTATGAAGATGTTGCAGCCATGAGGAAGACTGGCATGATATAACGAGTCTAAAAAAAGTCACGGTTCAAAATCTGGCACTGAGTGCTGCGGAGGGCAGCCGGGGCGGTGTGGGAGGCATGTGGGGACCGGTTCTTTTTTCCCTTTTCAGGTTTTAGATAATGTGGTTGCTGTATTATTTTTGTGATTTAGAAAGATGAAGGAGGAAGACGTGTTCCAACCAACCCCATGACCGAGGGAGGGAAGCAACGAGAAAAGTTGGTTTCCCTTCCTCGTGCCGCCGCCCCCGCCCGCGCTGCCTCCAGGTCCAGGACGCAGCACCCTCGGCAAGGCTAGGCCCCGCTCCTCCCGTCCCGCGCCCGTGGGGCCACAGGTTCTCAGGACGGGACAGTCTTGCCCTGGAACAAGCCTTCTAGTCCAAAGCATGCCTAGATGTCTGCAGGGGTAGGGAGGGACATATTCTTGCAGGACACCGGAGAAAGCCTCGCCCCCAAATATGCCCCAAGCCTGAAATTCCACCACACGAGGCCCATGTGGGTCACCAGGGGCTTCCCCCACCCACCCGTCATAGAGGCCGCCCTCTCATGCCCCGTGCTCCGTCTGGGTGAGGCGTCTAGCCTTGGCTACTCCGGCTATGGCCAGCTGTCCACTCCACCTGGCTCTTTGCTTGGCTGGACATTCAGCTTGGTCACCGCCTCTGAGCAGCCTTCCTTGACCTCACAGCATTTCGGTGTGGATTGGGCACCCCGGGCACTCAGCCCCCGAAGGACTGGGGATGTTAACAAGAACTTTAAATCGAGACTCTCAGCTGTGGCTGCTCATTAGAATCTCCTGGGATGCGTTTTACGACACAATGCCCAGGCCTCCTGCAGACAACGGGATCTGGGTGCAGCCAGGCAGGGGACCTTAGAGGATCCAATTCAGTAGGTCTGGGAGGCAACGACCAGTGTTTTGAATGGACTGTCGGTGGTTCTGGCAAGGCCTGAGCTGCTCTGTTCCTTCCCAGGAAGGCCCCAGATGCTCCAGAAAAGTTGGAGGAAGCGGCTGGGTGTGGTGGCTCTCGCCTGTCATCTCAGCACTTTGGGAGGCCAAGGCGGGAGTCTTGCCTGAGCCCTGGGGTTTGAAGTCAGCCTGGGCAACTTGATTGCTACCATAAATCAAAAATTAGCTGGGTGTGGTGGCACACGCCTGTAGTTACAGCTACTTGGGAGGCTGAGGGAGAAGGATTGCCTGAGCCCAGCAGGTCGAGGCTGCAGTAGCTGTGATCATGCCACTGCACTCCAGCCTGGGCAGTAGAGTAAAAAGAAAAAAAAGATGGAGCAGGGAACACGTAGCCCAGTATGGTCCACGAGCTGGCCATTCCTATCTTCACGTGTTTGCTGGAATCTTCAGAGGGGAAGCATGACTTCAGGAGCGTGTCGGAAAAGGAGAAGAAAGGGGAGGTGGGAGAGGGTGTCCTGAGAGGTGCCCCTGCCTGTCAAGTCTCTCTCGGTGGCCTGGGCTGGAGGGGGCCTCTCCGGCATCCGTATCCTCCCTACACACAGAGGTGAGTGGGCCCGTCTGTTCCCCAGCCCTGAGATTCTGCTCTGGTTATTACTTTCCTGGTTCCTTCCATGTCGGGCAAGCCCAGGCACTTATCACCTCAGGTGAAAACACCCGTTTTTTGTGGTTTTTTTGAGTTGGAGTCTCACTGTCGCCCAGACTGGAGTGCAGTGGCCGCTCCGGGCCACCACAGCCTCAACTTGCTGGGCTCCGGCAATCCTTCCAGCTCAGCCTTCCAAGTAGCTGGAACTACAGGTGCATGCTACCATGCCCAGCTAATTTTATTTATTTATTTATTGTAGAGTTGAGGTCTCACCAAGTTGCCCAGGCGGGTCTCAAACCCGCGGGCTCAGGCAATTCACTCA